>NC_056741.1:1573887885-1573952885 GCF_019279795.1 Protopterus annectens | reverse complement strand
AAAAGTTACTCCCACTTAACCTTCAAAAAGATGCTTTCATTACAGACCTGAGTGCTTATGTGAACAACTTACTCTCATTTGATTATGATGTTTCCACCATAGTCAGTTAATCCTTCTATCAGACTTGGTAAATTTCCTAGGAAATATCTTCAAGATTCATCTTACTACTATACTTTTCCCTTATTAGACCTATCACCAAATACATTGAGCCATGTGGTATATACAAATTCAAGTATATCACATGAGTGGAAGGCGACAATGATTTTTAGTAAAAAAATGTTAATGGCCTTAACTCCTTCATGGCTTGTCAGAGTAGAATTTTACACCTCCTGATGTCTGCAGTGTTCCTGCCTGAGATAAAATTCTGAGAATGCAGTTTTGCAACCTACAGGTCAATAAATGTATTTATCTCAAAAACTATAAAAGTTACAGAAAAAGTTAAAAAATGTAACTTATTTTGCACATAATCCTCTTCACAATGATGATATTAATATGTCAGCCAGACATAATGATAATTTTATATTGAGCAAGTAATTTGATAACATATAAATTTAACTATTTTAACTATACTAACAGCTACTATCTCTTTAACCATAGTAGACAGACCCCAGCTATCAGTGCAGCTTTTGTTCATGCAGATATGCTCTTCATTTCGTTGCAAAGCAGTTTTGTAGATGCCATTCCAGTTTTGATTTATTAGTATAATTATGAATGTTATCCATATTTGCATCTTTAATGGATAAATGTAAATATCTGCAAAGCAGTGCTAGTTAGACACCATTTTTCAGTGCAGTTCTTTTCATTATTGTGTACACTTTCACTTAATTGTGTGGAGTACCATACAAACACCCTCTGATTCAAGTTATTAATATTATTATTAACATATAACATATATTCACGATATTTCAGGAAAATAACCTAGATTTTCTCTGATACAGATTTCCCACTTGTCTGAAAAGCCACACTTCTAATCTCCATGGGGACTATGTGAAACGCTAATACATAGTATATACAGGTGGACAATACCTGCGATGTTTATAGAAATATAATATTTATGCATATATGCATACTGTTTCATTAAACAAGTGTAAATGCATGCCAATGTGTAGCATTCAGGCAGCAAGCATTAGTGACAACTTTTGCAGAATTATGTAATCTGTCATTTGATACCATGAAGCACTATATATACCCTATCTGGGTCATGTTACTGACTTAAATATTACTATGACACATATTCATAATTTGGCATACAAAGGAAATTAATATTTGCATCAGCACACATTCCTTCCCTACGTGCTGATCTGTCCTCTAAGCTGTTGTTCCACCATGCTACCATATGGACAGTGCTGGAGATATTTACATAACACATAACATATTCAGCTATGCATAACTGTTATAATCTTTGCTAAACACGTGTAAATACCTACAAAGTGATGGTAGCTAGACTGAAAATAGTAGGGACAAGTTTCCCAGGAATATATAAGCTTTCATTTAATGCCATGAAGTAACACAAACTCCTTGTAGGACAGAATAGTAGTAAGAGTATTAGCATTGTTCACAGGGTGTTAGGCTAGTACTAGGCTAGCTGCCCTTGTGGGTCATTTTAAGCCTCACCAGTTTCCCTTTTTGTTCTCAAATTAACCTATCCCAATTGGTTAGTGATATTCTTTCCCATCCCTGGTCAATAATTATATATTACCCCTAATAAGAATAACTGTGATCATACCATAAATAATTTGAGAGGACCCATGCATGGGTTAAAGATTTAGGAGCTGCTTCCATCCGTAGTACAGGTGACAGTCCTGGGATAAATTTTCTCTTTACAACCATAGAAATAAGCTGTACTTGAAAATTAACTAGGATAAACTTTGCTTTATGTAGATGAGGAGTCTGTTCCACAGCAGTGGTGTATTCTGCAAAACATATCTGTCCTTCCAAACCATTCTGTTGATGTTGCAGAACAGGTTTAGATCCCTAGACTGAGTATTTATGATACCATTTGACTTGCTGATGTGCAGTAAATGCATCAGTAGTGGCTCAGAGGATACCTTGTATCCCAGACATAGGTCACTTCTTAGCAGTCTGTAGGAGTATAGTGACAGGGCTTTGAGTCAGTCCATAAAGGACATATTAAGTCTTGTATCTTTTCAGTAAGGTATCTCTGTAGGCATTCCAGTTGTTGCATGTGTCTGGACAGATATATGTCAGAGTGGGCATTACAGTCAATGACCGGCCTAATGAGGTCTGAGTAAACGAGGACAATGATATTCCTAGATCTAGATTAAATCCCCCTGTTTATAAACTGAGCAATATAGAAGGACTTTCTTACAACAGACACATGTTGGTCAAAAGTTAGGTCACAGTCCACATAAGTTCCCAAATCTTGACCAACTTTCAATGTGGTACTTCCCTGGGGTAGATGACTTCTCAAACAATATAATAATGTATTTTTTGGCATTTAGTTTCAGACCTCAATATGACAACTGTTATTTATTTGAAACAAAACTTCCTGCCACATGGCTAAGTCATTTGGGGATTCAATGAATGTTCCTAGCTTATAGTCATCTGCAATCTTAATCAGCCAGAGCCCTTTGGTATTGGCTTTCACTTCAGAAAAGTAGATGTCAAACAGGAGAGGCCCCAGCACATAACCCTGGTGGACTCCACTGGTGACTGATCTCTTTGTGGAGGTGACTTCCCCTGTTTTTATTATCTGCTTCCTGCCTGAAATCAGTTGGAAATGCAACTAATGACACAGGGTTTATTCCCAGTTTATTGAGCCTTCTTAATAAGTCTGAGTGGGGAATTATGTCAAAAGCTTTGGCCAGGTTGAGGTATGCGGTATGTACCATTTTGCTTTCATCCATTGCTTTGGTGACCTTTTAAAAAAATCCACCAGGACGAGTAAGTATGACCTGCCCTTGTCAAATCCAAAGTGAAATGAGTCCAGTGTTTGGAGGTTCCCCATGTCCTGACTGATTAATTCCATGATAAGTCTTCACATGGCTTTGCATATGAATCTGGTCATACTCAGGGATCTGTAATTGCCCGGATCATGGAAGGTCCTCCGTTATGCAGGGGAATCACAATAGCAGTTCTCCATTTACTTGGTATAAAGCTTGTGTGGAGGCTGAGCTTGATCAGTGTTATTAGTGTTGTTCATATTTATAATTGGAATGAATTCAAATCACATTATCTCACTTACTGATATAAATTCCTGCCATGAGACATTCTTAAATTTTATGTCAACTGGGCCAATACAGTGCTTTTCCCCAATGATATTAAAATAAGTATATTTATGCATTTATTACTGTTAAATAAAGCAAAAAATATGTACTCAATCGTAGCAGATAGAATCCATCCATCAGTGCAGAGTTCCCTGGCATTACATACCTTTTAGTTTGATTAAATGAAGTAATTTATAAACTCATTCATGAACTAGAAATTTTAATATTCTGCATGTTCATAAATTTCACTAATAACAAATCATAATATCTCGTAGTGCAAAAATTCTGAAACATCCAAAACAAAGCTTTACTGCCTTTGTATGAAATTAATGTATACAAAGAACTTGCGACTAAAGTAGAAAAAAAACAATAACAATTAAAATATCATTCATGATACTATGACTAAACTGCAGTAATAAATTTGCTGATGTATTAAAAAAATACATCAAAGTGCAAATATTTAATATAATGTTTTTCAGGGGACCACGCCCCTCAATGTACAGCCACACCTTGCAACATACACATTCATACATAGATATTCTTTTTTGATTTTAATTATGTGTATATATATATATATATATATATATATATATATATATATATATATACACACACATACTCAATCATACACATACATGCACACGTATATATGCCAATATATATATATATATATATATATATATATATGTATATATAATTTATTTTATTTTACATTTGTTGACCGGGATACTCCGACTGGATGCATGTCCATTTTCAGCAAAGGCCCGAGGATAAAAGCTCCAAGGGTAAGCAGATACAGCATTACATAATACCAGCATTACATATTACAAAAAGACTATTTACAGAGATTACATAAGTAAGCAAGTTAAACAAGTTCTACAGGTTAGAGTTAATCCCGATCATAAATCAGGATTAAATTAAATTACACAGTAAACTGGTTAACAGATGTTTACACATTCTAGAGAGAGTTAGCCAGGCTTGATACATTGGCATAGCCAGTTAAGTGACAAATGTTGTTTGAGTCTAGTTTTACATTGACCTAAGGTGGAAAGTAAGGTAATATCACCTGGAAGAGAGTTCCAGGATCTACTTACAGAGTTTGCAAAGAGAGAGTCACCAGCTGTGTTATTAATTTTGCTAGTCTGAATTAATAGTTTGTTAGAGGATTGAAGCGGTCTAGGATTGTTATAGGGGGTGATAATATTTTTAAGTGCAGGAGTATTGTCCAGATTATAGAGGATTTTATAGGCCATAACCAGTTGGTTATATTGGATTAGGCTGGGTAGTTCAAGCCACCCAAGCTGATTTAGATTGATGCAATGATGTGTCCCAAAAGGCAGCCCAGTGGCAAACCTGGCAATGTGGTTGTAGCAAATTGAGAGTTTGTTAAGGACAGCCTTGTTTAAATTCGAGAGTAGAGGGGATGCATACAGAAGGGTTGAAAGAAGGTGAGGGCGATCTATGGCAAATTTAGCTGGAGGGGTTAGGAAGGCTTTTATTCTGTAAAGTAACCCTATGTTTTTTATTGATGGTTTTGATAGTTTGATTAACATGTAGGTCAAATTTTAGATTATTATCTATGATGACACCTAATAGTTTTGTAGAGGGGTCAGGGGAGATTATTGTGCCATCATTTGAATTTATGGTAAATTTGAAAGTGGTAGACCTACGTGTTGGTGAAAATAACAGCATTTTAGTTTTTTGGGGATTTAGGATCAGACGACATTCAGAAAGCCAGTTTTCTATTGTATTAAAGGTGGTCTGGGTAGCTGACCATAACTCTATTGAAGATGTGGCTGAGCAAATCAGAGTAGAGACATCAGCATCTTGGGATGACAGTATAAAGGTCATTAATGAAGATGGAGAACAGCAAGGGCCCTAGTACAGAGCCTTGTGGTACTCCAAGGGTGTTAGGTAGAAGGTTAGAGAGTTTGTTCTGCCAGAGGACAGCCTGTTGTCGACCATTCAGGTAGGATTGAAACCATTGAAGGGCTCTAGTATCTAGACATAATGTTTGCAGGGTGTGGATTAAAAGTTGGTGATCAACCATATCGAATGCCTTGGAAAGATCCAAGAAGAGGGCTGAGGATATATAATTATTGTTGTGATTATGGTTTATGGTGTTGGTAAAGGCTAGGAGGGCTGAAGTAGTGCTGTGATGAGGACAGAAGCCATGCTGAGTATCTGCCATAAGGTGATTCTGGATTAGGTGGTGCATGAGTTGTCTATGAATGCATTTTCCATAATCTTTGCAAGTGGAGAGAGTATAGCTATTGGCCTATAATTGGAGAATTCAGTAGAGCTGCCTCCTTTGTGAAGTGGGATTACATAGGATATTTTCCAGATGGTGGGAATTTTAGCTTCTACTATGGTTCGATTGATTAGTATTGAGATAGGGTAAGCAATAGCATCAGCTGATTTTTGTAGGTACTCGGCAGGGAGTTGATCAGCAGAAAGTGTAGTGGGTTTTAATTTTTTGATCAATGTACGGATAAGTGAAGTGGTGACTGGTTGGAAGCTGAATGTGAGTAGGTTTCTAGGGGTGCTACTTTCAGGACCAGTGGAGCTAGGAGGTAGCTGGCTAGTTAGGGCTTGAATTGTCTCAATAAAGAATTGGTTAAAACTGTCAGAAACATCTTCAGGGGTTTTATCAATAGTAGCAGCAGGGATTGGGGTTGAAGTTTGTCCAGGATGTAGTAGATTATTTAAACTTGCCCAAAACTTCTGAGGGTTATTTTGATTTACTGTCTGTAAATTACAGTAGCATTGTTTTTTGTCTTGTAAAATGGATTTTTTTTAGTTTCGTTCCTGGATTGCCTGTATTTAATGTGAGCTTGGGGGTCTTTAGAAGAACGCCATAAAGCCCATGCTTTGTTTCTAAGGGTAATTTTGAGTTTAGACTATATAGAAAGCCATGGCACAGTTTTTGCCTTTGTTCTCTTTGAATGAACAGGTGCATGCAAATCAAGGATCTCAAGGAATTTGTTGTTAAAGTATGCTACTGCTTCCTCTAAGGGGAGGTGTTTTAGAATAGACCAATTACATGAGTTTAGTTCTTGTTGGAATTTGGCAGGGTCAAAGTTTATATTGTTTCTAACCT
This sequence comes from Protopterus annectens, assembly GCF_019279795.1. Classification (NCBI taxonomy): domain Eukaryota; kingdom Metazoa; phylum Chordata; order Ceratodontiformes; family Protopteridae; genus Protopterus; species Protopterus annectens. Next base: position 1,573,946,558 of record NC_056741.1, on the reverse strand, counting down.
TTCTGAGTAAGGGTTGTTGGGAATTAATGGCTTTGTGCTTAATTACATAAGTGAGAAGGTGATCGCTTAGGCCATCAGGGAGGGTACCAGAGGTGTACAGATGGGGGTGACTATTTATGAGTACCCAGTAAAGTATGCTTTCTTTTTGGTTGGGTTTACCTATCCTGGTAGGGGTGGATATGATTTGTGTAAAAGCATGCAGGTTAATATGGGTGGTTGGGGATTCTGAGGAACAGGTGAGAGTTAGTTGGCCTATTAATTGTAGGTTTGTAGCTTAGATTGCAAGTAGATGGGTATGTGTATCTGAAGTGGGTGGGCCAGGGGTGGGGTGAATATCACCACCAAGTATTAGGTTAAGTCTATACTTGGTGATGAACTTCAGGAATTTGTTTATTAGTTTGTGGTAGTATTTGGATCTAGAGCTAATGTGCCTTGGGTTGAGATGTTGATAGACTGAACAAGATGTTGGATAGGACCTGGTACTGTAAGTATGGTTGAAGGTGGGAGGATTTACAGCTGGAGTGATAGTATGGCCTTTCGGGACCTGAAATCCTGTGAGAAACTGGTTTTCATACAAGGTAAGGAGGTGTGGTGCGAACAAGATGGGTAGTAAAGAGGAGTATATCATTATCTGTGATTCAGCTAGTGAGTTAAGGAACTGTTTTATCTGGTGATGCAACACCAGAAGATAGAGTGGTGAGGTAAAGTTACTGGAAAGGGGATGGGAGAATGCCAGATGAAAGCTAATAGGTGCTATTAAAATGTAGGTAGAAGAATGGGGGTGGGAGGAATTATCCCAGATTAAAGCAGATAGGATTTAGAAGGTGGGGGAGTGGCTATAGTACTATAAATTTAGAGGTACTGGGAGCAGGAGGAAATTGAGGGCAGGGAGGTGAGCGAAGAGAGCCCAAACGTAGCGAGGGCGAACATAGCAGGGCTATTGCAGTTTACAAGGTTTCCTAAGGGGTCCTAAAGCTATAAGGTAAGTATTATAGTTCTTAATGTAAGAGTCAGTTTACTTAAGTTACAGGGGAAGGAGGCAAACACTCAAGCAGAAAAAAGAGCCCTATGGCTGACCAAAATGGTGACCTGCTTAATTACACAGCACTGTAAGTGAAAGCTTAACAAATGCTTTTTGTGTGGAACCTACTTTGCTTAAATGCTGAGAGAAACTGATTTTGTTATGGTGACCAATTGCAGTCCTGTAGACTCCGTTTTGTAGGGATCTGTAGAGTTCAATCTGCTTAAATGCTGAGAGAAACTGATTTTGTTTTGGTGACCAATTGTAGTCCTGTAGACTCCGTTTTGTAGGGAACTGTAGAGTTCAATCTGCTTAAATGCTGAGAGAAACTGATTTGCTTATGGTGACCAATTGCAGTCCTGTAGACTCCGTTTTGTAGGGAACTGTAGAGTTCAATCTGCTTAAATGCTGATAGAAACTGATTTTGTTATGGTGCCCAATTGCAGTCCTGTAGACTCCGCTTTGTAGGGAACTGTAGAGTTCAAACTGAGTCATACCAGGTCAGCAAAGGGGGAAATATGTGTATGTATATATATATATATATATATATATATATATATATATATATATATATATGTGTGTGTGTGTGTGTGTGTGTGTGTGTGTGTGTGTATATATATATATATATATATATATATATATATATATATATATTGATTACTGATATTGCCAACAACCTGGCAGATAGGTTCAGTGCTAACTTTACCCCTCTCTCATCCCCTAAAGGGCCCATCTCTATACTGGAAGAATGCAAAGTACCTGGAATCACGGCTGCACATGTAAAAAACATACTCTCCAAAGCCAAGAACACAGCATCCATGGGACCTGACAACATCCCAGGCTGCGTTTTATATGAACTACAGAACGAACTGGCACCCCACCTAAGTACCATGTCCAATTATAGCCTCACCTCAGGCTTTGTGCCCAGTGAATGGTGCACAGCAGCGGTTATCCCACTCCACAAAGGGGGAGCCTCCACGGACCTCGGGAACTATTGCCCCATTAGCCTGACGAGCCCAGTCTGCAAGGCTATGTAGCATATCATCATGGAACTTATAAACAATGACATTGATAATCTCCAAACTCTGGACCCTACCCAGTTTTGGTTTGTAAAAGGCAGATCATGTCTTCTAAACCTGATAGACTTCTTTGAAGTGGTCACCAAAGCAGTAGATGAGGGTAAGGTGGTTCACACAGTCTATCTAGATCTCGCCAAGGCTTTCGATACCATCCCCCACTCTGGAATTATAGACAAACTCACTAAACTAGGTATAAATCCCTATGTCACAAGATGGGTTGCCAACTGGCTCACTGACAGAACCCACACTGTGAAAGTAGCAGACTCTAAATCCAACTTCAGACCAGTGACAAGTGGAGTATCACAAGGTCTTTGGCTAACAAAGTTCACAGATGACTGCAAACTAGGATCCATAATCAAAACTCCTAACAATGTGGACATCCTACAAAATGGCATCACTGAGACAGATGCCTGGTGTCAAAGCCATGGCCTCAAGCTCAATGCCAAAAAGTGCATTGTCATCCCTTTTGGTAAAAACTTAGTACCCATGAACTACCACATAGGCGGTAGTCTACTTAACACCGAAAGTGTGATAAGAGACCTTGGGACCCAGGTGGACAGTAGTCTCTCCTTTGATAATCACATTGCTACAGTAGTCAGGAAATCCTTCTACATGGCACACCTCATCACAAAAGGTTTCTCATCCAGGAAAAAAGAGGTCATTGTTCCCCTCTACTCATCACTCATTAGAACCATTACAGAGTACAACACCCTTTTGGTATGCACCTCACAAGACATCTACAACAACTGGAAAGGCCACAGAAATACCTCACAAACAGGATTACCAGCCTCAAACAGATGCCCTACGCAGACCGTATCAAAAAACTCCAGCTTTACTCTGTAGCATATCGCCTACTCAGAGGCGATCTCTCCCTAATATAAAAAGCTATGTCAAACCCAGAGCTGTTGGACATGCTCCACGTAAAGAAATCCCAATCCCTCCGAGCTACATGCTCTAGGGACCTAAACCTTGTCAACACAATAAACAAAACATGCTGGAGGGATAGATTCCTGTCCCAGAGACTTCCCTTACTCTGGAACAAACTACCTATCTATTTCAAACAAAGCTCCTCATTAGCACTCTTCAAGAAAAATCTTTATGATTGGATGGAACATAGGAAATTCACCCCGGGGATCACTTCTGTGGCTCTGCTTGACAGGGGAACAGGAAAATAATTTTCTTGGATGGCAAAAGCCAGGGTACTGTCTGGCTAGGCTTATATAGGCCCTACGGTCAATAGCCTAGTACCTACCTATGAACATATATATATGTATATATATATATATATATATATATATATGTATATATATATATATATATATATATATATATATATATATATATATATATATATATATATATATATATATATATATATATATATATATATATATATATATATATATATATATATATATATACATATATATATATATATATATATATATATGTGTGTGTGTGTGTGTGTGTGTACACACACACATATATATATATATATATATATATATATATATATATATATACATGTACACACATATATATATATATATATATATATATATATATATATATATATATATATATATATATATATATATATATATGGGTCTACTTCAAAGCATCATATGAACAGAATATCAAAGACCAAATCATCAAGATGAAATCACCAAAAATTCACTTCAGCAAATGAACAGATCAGCAAATCCATTCCCAGGGTAACTAACCACTAATACCAAAATGACCAAAAATGAAATCACACTATCCCTAACCCACCCAAGTGGGGGGCTATGCCCCCCCCACACCCACCTAACTAAATATATCAGCTCTGAGATTGCACTACAGTTGGTAAAATGGCAAAGTTCAACTTGTTGGCCAACAGGTAATTACCGCTGGGAATAGATTTTCAGATCCATTTGTTTGCTAAAGTGAGGTTTCAGCGATTTAATCTCAATGATCTGGTCTTCGATATGTGGGCTTTTGATGTTTTCAGGTATATATACATATATATATATATATATATATATATATATGTAAACCTTCACTCGAGATGATTGAAAATGTTGAATTGACACCCCAATCCCATGTGCAAAAATGGGAAGAGGGGTTGTGGATTGATGTATGGATGTATACATGTGTGTGTGTGTGTGTGTGTGTGTGTGTGTGTGTGTGTGTGTGTGTGTGTGTGTGTGTGTGTGTGTGTGTGTGTGTGTGTGTGCGTGTGTGCGTGTGTGCGTGTGTGCGTGTGTGCGTGTGTGTGTGTGTGTGTGTGTGTGTGTGTGTGTGTGTGTGTGTGTGAGAACAAAAAACTTTGATTCAAGGCTACAATCCCTGGAAAAGAAATGCACTCTCACTTAGTGCTTTCATTCCATTTAATAGAATGGAACTTCTTCAGAAATAACATTCAAATAAACTTCCACATTTAAATAACCCTCAAGAAAATTAGATCACTTCTACTAAATTAAACTTCCTCAACCTACTGAAATATTTTTGAAGTCGGGCAATATGTCTAACCAGAATAAAACACATAACAAATGCATAAATATATGAATGCATAAATACCCCAATTCATATTTAAAGTTACATTTAAAATAATTGTGTTATCATTTAAAAACAACAAATAATTTTTAATTTTAACAAACTTTTCAAATTTAAATTTCCATTTAAACGTGGTACTTGATCAGCCCTTAAAAACACTTGCCATTTATATTATCTTGCTTCCAACACATTGTTACAATTAAACACCAACTTTTCCATAACCATCTGTTCCAATACAATAAAATGGAACTTTTTAAACCCTGCACATTCTACACTATGCCTAGCCATGGCATTAGAAAAGCCTTTAGATCTAATGGCTTTGACATGTTCCCTTATTATATACTGCAGCCCTCTAATGCTTTTTCCTACATAAAATTATGTTAAAGAGATGGATTATATGCTGTCCAATAAAAAGCATATTACATTGTTAGCAAAGATTTTGTTAAAATGTGCTACAATGTAATAGATCAAGAATTATTTGAATTGTTTAACCAGGGATACATTAAATTGACTACTTATGAATTTTTAAATGTTGATCAACGAGAGTTTGGGAAGATTTTTGGAATTCCAAAAATCCATAAAAATAAAGACGCACCCCCAATAGACCGATCATTTCTTCCCCAAGGAACAAAACAGTATGTATTTCTATATTTCTAGATCATATGCTTAATCCTATAGTACAAGCTATTAAATACTTTCTTAAGGATTCATGGTCATTTTTGGATGGTTTATGGGATTATGAATTCACAGGTCAAGAAACCATGCTTGCCACAATAGATGTGAATTCATTATACATGACCATTGATCAAGAAGAAGTATTACAGGTTGTTAGGAAATATCTTGAAAATTATGATAAAATGGAACACCTTGATATTAATGTTGTAATAGTGTTGATGTATTTCATATTTAAAAATATTTTTTTTTTCTGTTTAACCACCACATTTACCAACAATTAATTGGAGTGGCTATGACGGCTAAGGTTGCCCCAGCGTTTGCAAATCTAATTATATGTTGGTGGGAAGAAAGTATACTTATGAATGGTCCCTTATTTAAACATGTGAAATACTATAAGAGATATACTGATGATTTAGTATTTATTTGGGGAGACAATAAACACTTATTTTATGAATTTGTTGATCAACTTAATAGTGTCCCTTGGTTGAAATTTACTATTAGTGGAATTGGATTAATTACTTATTATTTAGATGTTGCAATTACTATTTATTTTATTTATTTATTTTATTTTACATTTGTTAACTGTGAAAGTCCAACTGGACACAAGTCTTTTTTCAGACGAGGCCGGGGAGAAAGGCTCCAGTTACAATACGTGTTACTAATTCATTATATGACAAGGATTACATTTATTTACATAAGACGAAAGCATAAAAAAATTAAGCTAAGATTACTCAGTGAGCTGTACATCAGTAGACCTATACAGAATGATACATTATAAAGTGCACATAATTATCATCATTTGGAAGTGGGAGAGGAGATATGGAAGAGCAGTGAAACTAGAGAAGTGAGACTAAAAGAATAAGAGAAGTCTAACGAATGACAATCAGTGAGGAGATCAGCCAGAATAAGATGGAGTAGGATTAGCCTTGGGTGTCCCGGGGCAAACCCAGTTAGCTTGTAGGTATGTTTTTAGAGATTTCTTGAACTGAGATAAGGATGTTGCGGCTGTATGTTAGTGGGCAGAGAGTTCCATTTTTAGCGATATAGTTATAATAGAGGGAGGGCCCTGCAGAGTTATTGGACTTAGTGACCTGAAGCAGCGGTTTGTTGTTGGAGCGTACTACCCAAGTACTGGTATGAGAATGTATTAGGTTTTGCAATGCAGAGGTTTTTTCGGGTAGTAGAATAGGTTAGTATGATCTGGTTATACAGAGGAGATGGGGGAGTTCAAGCCAGTTGAGTTGTTTAAGGGCAGCACAGTGGTGAGTTTTGTAGGGGCTGTTGGTGGTGAAGCATGCAATTTTGTTAAAGTAGGTGACAAGTTTGGATAATTCTGATTTTCTGAGATTGGTGAGCATGGGCGAGGCATATAGAAGTATGGAGATAAGATGGGTTTGTGCTAATTTAGCTCTGGTACTATTTGTGAGGAATGTTTTGTTTCTATATAGTCCGCCAAGTTTTTTTGTGTACTTTCTTTATGGTGAGTGAGATGTGGGTATCAAACTTCATGTTGCAGTCAATTTCTGTGCCTAGGAGATTGGGGCGTGTTACTGGAGAAATGGATGTATTGTTTTTAGAAAGGATAGTAAATGAGCATGGAGGAGGAGAACAGTGATTAGTAGGGTGGAAGATGAGAAGATTGGTTTTATTGGGATTAAGTATTAATTGAGAGCTGGTAAGCCATTTTTCTACAGAGAGGAAGGAGGCTTGTGTTTGGGCTTGCAGTTCTTGGAGGGAAGGAGAAGAGCAGATTAGTGCAGAGTGATCCACATATTGAATAATGGAGGCTTCTAGAGTAGAAGTAAAAAGGTTATTAATGAAGACAGAAAAGAGAAAAGGTCCAAGGATGGAGCCTTGGGGAACTCCAAAAGTGACAGGTAATAGAGGTGAGAGTTCTTGCCTCCATTGTACTGCTTGCTGCCTACCTGACAAGTAGCTTTGGAACCAGGACATGGTAGTCTTAGTAAGATTTGGTTCAGAAAGGGAGTTCATAGGTTCATAGGTTCATAGGTTCATACTAGGCTATCTGCCCAAGGGCATTTATAAGCCTAGCCCATAGTTATGGCTTTCGGCCACCCCTTTAGTTTGAATAAACTATGCATATATTATTATTTTGTCTGTCAAGCAGTCTAGATTTTTGAGGTGAAGCATATTCATCAAATCTGGGTTTGACATGGGCCTTATATGTCAGGCACAGGTCACCTCTCTGAGCAAGCGGGTAGAACTGGAATAAATAGAGCTGGAGTTGGGGCAGCATCTACTGCAGGGGTCAGATACATTCCGATGGGGCATTGTACTCAATCATCATAGGTCTGAGTTCAGGTGGGCAATGTAGAAGGTTTTCCTAACTACTTTAGCAACATGAGTGTCAACTGGGTCCCAGATCCCTGATGACTTCTTCTGTGCTCAGTGGGATTGCCACCTATATGTAGCTAGGGGTAAACCTTTTTTCCTGAAGGGTATGACTATGCACAGTCATCTGCAAACTTTGTCAGCCATAACCCTCCTGTGTTGCTTTGCTACTTCAGAAAAAGTAGATGCAAAGAGTGGAGTGGACCCTGACTCTGTGGGACACCACTTGTGACACAGACTTGAGCTGACATGGCTCCAGCAAAACTCTGACCCTGTGGGTTCTGTCCCATCTTGTGATTGCCAGGTTGAGGTAGGCTGCATGGACTGCATCAATGGCCTTGGTGACTGTCTCAAAAAGTCAACCAAGTAAAGGCATGATCTGCCTTTGACAAAGCCAAACTGGGTTGGATCCAAAGTCTGCAAGTTCCCTATGTCTTTGTCAAGCTAATGGGACGGTAATTTCCAGGGTCGGTGGGAGGCACGCGCCTTTGTGGGGACCACGGGACACCATCCAGTCCCATGGATGCTGTGTGTTTTGCCTTGGAGAGCAGTTCTCACCTGGGGGAGATGTTTGGGGGCTACAATCCTCTGGTATAGATATCTCTCCTTTTGGGGGGGGGAGTTTGCACAGAACCTGTCAGCCAGTATGTTGGCAATGTTTGTAGGTTCAGTAATCTTTTTTCTCTCAAAATTTGCCTTGGATGATTTTATGAGAGCTCTTAGTTTTTACTTATAATGATCAAAGGTGTCTTACCTTCAAGGATTTTGCTGCTCTATCTGTAGCTTCTCCTTTTGTGTTGTGTTAGAGCTTGTTTATGGCTGGGGTCCAGACTGCTGGACGCTTGCCTTTGGTAAAGAGTCTTAGTTTGGTTTTTTTCACTGTGGTCGACCTCCAGCGAGATTAGTTTATGATCTGATCTCACCCAGTGAGGGGTATATTCGTGTTGAACATTGTGATCCCATGTTCATGATGATGAGATCAAGTATGTTTTCTCCTCTTGTGGGGATGGTGACTAGTTGTTCCATGGCATTTGAGTTTATGAACTCCAGGAACCTTTGGGCTAGAGTGTTTGGGCTTGAGTAGTGTTCCCAGTCTAAGTATGATGGTGTTTGGAGATACATTTATCCTCCAATGTTTTCAGGAAGGCCATGTGAGGTTCCTGAGTTTGAGAGGGTGGCCTGTAACATGCTACAAATTGCAGAGCAGTCTTGCCTATGGTTAATTGCACCTGGATGGTCTCACGATGCATCATGCGTTGCCACCAACCTTGAGGTGTGGGTGTCCTTTATGAGTATGGACACCCCCTCCTTTCTTGGTGTTGTCCGGATTTGGGGGGGGGCATGATATGAGGTGAAACCTGATAGTGCTGGTGTTCTCCATACTGAGAACTTGAGATTGAGACTTCTGGCATTGAGCAAATTTGAGCCTTGCCTAAAAAGGCATTGCCAATATCCAGAAGCCTACAGCATGGCTTGTCCAGCATGTCATCCCAGGCCAATTATTAAAGCTGATCATCTTATCACTGTATTGTGGCATCGTTCTAGATGAAGGTAGGATACTGCTCAAGGTCATACCTGCCTGGGCTACATAATCAGAGAGCTCCTCAATGTCTCAATGACTGAGTCATACTTGTACCTGCTGTTGAGAAACCTGAGTGCTTGACTATGGAGTCACCTATGACAAGTATGTTTGGTGTTGTATTTACACTGATTTTGTTGTTTATGTGTTGTTTGTGTGGTGTATTGAGTTTGCAGTTGCTTGGTGTCTGCTTTGGAGGCCTCTGCTGTTTAGGTAAAGTATGTCTTAGTGTGTTTATGTGTTTGATTCAGTGGTGTGGTTGAGTTATGTGAGACTGGTATTGTGCTCCTGCCTGGTCTTGCCAGTCCTGAGTTGAGAGAGCTCAGCCTCCAGTCTGGCTAAATAGCTGCATCTCTCACAAGTGGTTGTCCGTGTACATGAGGCAATTGTAACATTGTCTCAGAATTCCAGCATCTGACCCTTCTAGAAAGAATTATGAGTTGGTATGAGACAGAAAAGTAGTGGGCTTAGCATTTACTAGTGAGAGATTTGTATAATATAGGAGTGCTTGACCTGCAAAGAGAATGCTTATAAGACAAGGGATATGCTTATAAGACAAGTGCTGAGCAAAAGCTATTTGGAACAAGTGCTGCACTTTTTAAGGTGTAAACTGTTTAGGTTCCTAACAGAGCAGTTCTAAGGGAAAATTGAAGAACAGACTTTCTGGAGCCAGAAAGAGTTTAACCTTGTTTAACCGGGCGCCGATGCTGCTCTAGTGGCAACTCCGCTAAATCACACTAAAGATAGCAGGGCTGGAAAGAAGCAGGAATAGACCCAAAACGGACAATAAAACTACAGTTTCAAGTCAGTAACCAGGGCAGGAAGCTGCTCAATGTTAGTCACTGCCACTGATGAACACAGAGACCCTCCTTCAGCCCAAGCAAAATGGCCTCACAGAAACTTTCAAACAGTTCAGGAACAGCAAGCCTGTAACTGAACTTTTAACTCTCAGAAAAGTGGGAAAAAAGCAAGATTTTTTTTTTTTGTTTTTACAGAGATAGCAGAGGTTCATATCAAGTTATACAGTAAATGACCCCACACAAGGACAGAAAATATGCAAGTTTTAAGAAAACGATTTAAAATTAAGTGCAAACAGGAAATTCAGCAAACAGCTTTTGGTTGTGCTCTAAATACAGCTACTAATACAGAAATCAAGTTTAACAAGCCAGGCTATGCAGAAAAACTTAGAAAAATACTTAAAATCTCTCTTCTCTCAGCTTTTTTCCTCTTGGAGGTGCTTCACCAACAGCCAACAAGCCTGAAAAGACACCCAAACCACGAGGCAACTAGGTTTTTAAGAGAGGAAGATGAAGGAGTTTTGGAAATGAGGGGCAGGGAAGCTGCTCAATGTTATTCACTGCCACTGATCAACAGAGAGACCGTCCCTCAGCCCAAGCAAAAAATGGCCTCACAGAAACTTTCAAACAGTGGTTGACCATATGAAAAGCCTTGGAGAAGTCAAGAAAGACAGTGTAGACTCTGTTGCCATGGTTTCTGTGGTTATTAATTGTGTGGGTGAATGACATAAGTGCAGTTGTGGTGCTGTGATAGGGCCTGAAGCTGTGCTGAGTGTTTGTGAGAAGGTTATGAGTGCTGAGAAAGTCCATAAGATAGATTGCATTAATTCTCAGTTTGGTAGTGGTTTATATAGGAAAGAGATTTTTACAAATAATTATCTCTATATAGTTCCACCATCCAAAAAAGATGAAATTGAACATTTTCCGCCAGCAAGTTGTTAGGTTATTTTGCCTGATTAGCAGTGAGAATAAAATGGACAGGGAAGTACAATTTTTAACCAGTTATTTTGTAAAAAGGGGTTATCCCATTGATGATCTTTTTAAAATTAAAAATGAAGTTTTTAGTAAGAGGTTTAGCTAAAGGGATTTTGGTGAATAAATCAGATAAGGTTAATAAAGAAATGAGGTGTTCTTTTCAGGTTCCCCTTACCCTAGATAGTCAAGAAAGTATTAGTATTGTTAATAATAACTGGAAAAACAGTTTTAGGCAACCCTGATCTTAGTAAGATTATAGGTGAACATCCACAGTTTATGTTCAAAACAGCTGTAAATCTTAAATTATTACTTGAACAGGATTTAATAAGGAAATTTAGACTTGGTAGTAAAACATTCGATACCTTTGCATGCACTGAGTTTTAACAATGTCGTTTTTTCAGTACTGTTAGTTTCATTCATTTTGATCATATTGGATATGTTTTTGAGGCCAAAAAGAGTTATAATTGCCACAGTAGTGGTATTGCCTATTTGGCTAGATGTAATACACGTTCACATTTTTATGTAGGAAAATGCATTAGAGAGCTGCTGTACAGAATAAGGGAGTATGTCAAAGCCATTAGATCTAAAGGCTTTTCTAATACCCTGGCTAGGCATAGTGTACAATGTGCAGGGTTTAAAAAGTTCCATTTTAAGGTGGTGGAACAGATTGTTACAACTAAACACAAACTTTTCCATAACCATGTGTTGGAAGCAAGAGAATATAAATTGTAAATGTTTTTAAGGGCTGATCAAGCACCATATTTAAATGGAAATTTAAACCTGAAAAGTTTGTTAAAATTAAAATTTATTTAGTTGTTTTTAAATGATAAAACAATTATTTTAAGCATAACTTTAAATATGAATTGGGGTATTTATACATTCATGTATTTATGTATGTGTTATGTATTTTATTCTCTTTAGACATATTGTATGACTTTAAAAATGTTTCAATAGTTTGAGAAAGTTTTATTTGGCAGAAGTGATATCATGTTCTTGTGGGTTATTTAAATGTGAAAGTTTATTTGAATGTTATTTCTGATGAAGTTCCATTCTATTAAAAAGGAATAAAAGCTCTAATTGTGCAGTTTTTTTCTGGGGATTGTAGCCTTTATGCAAGATTTTTTTGTTTTGAGTAGTTGTTCCTTTGCAAAGTGCTTTTTGAGTGATATATATATATATATATATATATATATATATATATATATATATATATATATATATATAGAGAGAGAGAGAGAGAGAGAGATCTATTACACATGAACAAACTGCCAAAAGAACGACTTTTATAACACTGAGACCACAATACAGACATTCCAGTATAACAAAAGTCCACATAACCAACAGCCATAATCCCAATTTTGAAATTATCGACCTTCACAACACCGACACAATTCAAAATGCAAGAAAACCATAACCTTCACCATTATCCCCTTTTCAGTGACATATCAGCTTCTTCAAATCTGGACGTTTAACTCCACCTGCTGTGCAGCATAATATGAAGACTTTTCCAAACTTGTCAGTAAAGATGAGCTGTGTGTTGTTAAGTGTGCTACACATCAAATACATTTAGATAGTAATTATGCCGCTGTACTCAATATCCCAATGAGAAGCACAAACACTGATATATACAACAGTAAATCAATCCAGAAAACAACTAGCAACTCTGTGTAATATGCAGTAACACCAGCTGTGAAGAACATGTCTCATTTTCCAACTATGTGATAACACTCCACACTAACAGGGAGAATACAGAACTTTTGCCTGAATCGAATTGTATATTTCCTCTATGCCATCCACATCTTGCATTTCAAGTACTTTTCCAGTTTACAGCATAATGGCAATGAAAATAAATCTCTCTCCATCATATAACACGAAAAACAAACCAATAAACCTTGTGAGTAACATCCCCCTGCATACTGCACAGATACATCTGGACTACTTTATAACTTACATTTTTAACAGCTTCCAAATGACTTTAAGAAATTCAATACCTGAATAGCATTCTCTGTTTGAAAGAACGCATTGAAATGGTGATGACGAGCAATATGTTTGCACTTGGTTTGTCCACTCTATCCTGCTCTATCACCAACACACACAACAGTACATTTAAATCAGTTCCTCTACTCCCCAGCAAGCATTTCAACCACCTGTGCTACACCTCCACAGAATTCTGTGTATGAGGCAGGAACAGGTCATTCAACTCAGAAATATTCCAAAAGCTTATAGGAAACAGTGGTGGAAATCGAACAGAAGAGGTGGTTCGTGTGTTAAATTTGTGTAATTTCCCATACACGTACAGGTCAGAAAAATACTTTAAAAGTTCCTTTCCTTCTATAGGGAAGCTGTCTCTAAGTATCTGATAAGTTGAACAAACTTCACTTTCTTTCAAAATCTCTAAAGCAACTAGGCTCTTTACAGCTAACTGGAAACATTGATTGCTGTTTTACAGAGTGGACAACCCTAAGGCTTACACTTTCCACCACACATTTTGGCCAAAGTGGAAAAGACAGCCTTTCGATTGCGCACCACTGACATTCAGTCTCACACTCTTCATTGCAGCAACTTCAAAATCACATAACGCATACTGACATCAAATACTTGCTCAGACAACCTGTGGAAAAGACAGTGCCAAAAATAATTGAAGGATTTTAATGATTTATTGGACATCTGTGCAAATAGTAATGGTACAGCTTTGCTGTGACTTCTGTATTTAACTAAACCATAGATATTGTACAATTGGTGGCAGGTAACACCTCTGTGAACAAATGTGCCATCCATTATCCATATCCTGGCTCTGCTTGGATCATATAGGTTGTTTTGTGTTGTGAATACCACTACTACATTATCTGTGGAGGGACTGGACATGGTTTTATGTATAAATGGTCCATGCTCCAATGGGTATTTCTCAAAGTCTATAGTATCCAATGTCAGAGTCTCAATACCATCTTTTGTACTTTGTTTCCTTTTTACCCTACCGATCTGCTGCAGTAGTGCCTTTCTATCTGGCAAACAACGTATAGTATCCAAAGACATTAATGCCAAAGCATCCTCTACTAACAAACAGGGAGTGTCCCTACTGTATTCTGCTCTTACTTTTAATTCATGGCAAACCTTATACCTATCTATTTCTCCAGGATCTCCCGCATGATTATGCTTTACTGACTTTTCAAGTTTGTCTCCATTTAGAACTAGAAAAGTCACTGCTCTCCCTTTACACTTTTGAGATATCTTATATTTACAGCCCCAGTGCTGCCTACTTTCTCTGCATCTCTCTAAATGGTAAAGATAACCACCTATTATAAGTAATTCTTTACTTTTCTGGGATGTGACGGTGTTGTACAGGTTTCCAATGATGCCTGGAGCTTCTGAACGTAAGTCTTCCATCTTTAACAGCGGTACAAAGTACGAATATATCTATGGAACTTGCCTTTTTAAAGTACTACAAACCTAATTACTTGAAGTTGACTTACAGAGTAGGTGTCATTTTAGTGGTCGGTTATGTGATCTTTCGTTATACTGGAATGTCGGTATTGTGGTCTCAGTGTTATAAAAGACGTTCTTCTGGTGGTTCGCTCATGTGTAGTAGACCTATATATATATATATATATATATATATATATATATATATATATATATATATATATATATATATATATATATATATATATATATATATATATATATATATACATACATACTAGAGAGCATAGTGCAGGAAAGGCAAAACTATCTTATTCAAACATACACGTTTCAAAAGATATGAGAAAAGAACTAGGAAATGTAGCCTTACCATGTTTTGTATCCAAGCGGTGCAATACATACTTCCACAGGCAAGTGATGTGTCTGGCTCTACAATAAAATTCCTTCGCTGGTTCCCTTATTTATTATATTTCCAAATTTCATAGAATGATAGAAACAAAAACAGGTTTTCACATGGCTGATGTATATGTTGTATATATTACATCAATGAGTATTTTCCATGAGCAACCTTTAAAAAAAGTTACCCCACAAATCTAACACAAACTTAAAACAGCACATAAAAATTATTGCTGTTGGTAGATTCTCTTACTTAGAGAATCAAAGACGACTGGCTTTATATTAGAACATTACCCCACCGCGATTTTCGCACAGGAATGGGTGTGTCCTACATAATTGACAGGGCTGAGTGACAAGCCATGCAGATTATATAATGACATGGTGAATATTCATTGTGAATATTCATTCTTTGGCCATTTTTAAACACAGGTTTCATGCTTTTTTATGTTATCTTTAATTAGAGTTACTACAGTTTTTAGTACACAATATGTAAAACAGAGGTTAAATAAAGTTATCCTCATTTTCTACATTTATAAGTGCACCATCAAAAGCACTGCATGTCCTGGGTGTCTGACTTGCTTTGTCACTTTGTACTTAACCACATACTGTGTTTTAGGGTAAGAAGTGGGTCAGAAGGGCAGTTTGTACCCAGTATCCACAAGTTCCCATTTTGCAGTCCATACCCATAACTCGTGCAACCCCACCCACCTTTCTTTGGGGTAATGCTGTGCAGTAATTGCTTTTGCAGGGGAGCAAGCCCCCCTGCACCCCCCACCTTTCTTTAGACATTTTTCTGGAGATAAAGCAACAAGCAATACACTGAAGCAGTGGGACAATAAATACATACAATAAATGCAATAAAAAAGACCTCCCAGAAAGGTCGCCATCATTTTTATACATGCAGCATACTTTGTTCGCACCCCTCCCCTTTAAAGAATTGTAATTCTCAGCATAATAGTGTAATACTTTTGTATAAATGCAGCATATTCTGTGTTTGATTGAATAGGTAAATCTGTTTGGATTGATACAGCATTTAAGTACACATTCTACCAAATTATTAGTGTAAGATGTAATAACTCGAAGCTTTTTTTCACTGCAAATTGGAAATCATGGTACCAGCAAATAAGGGCGAAAAAGGCTTTGCAATGAAATAATTACATTGTTTAGTATACTCATCTTTCTGAGGATGGTTTTCCCATGTTTATTCAAAGCACTTTTCTAAATAAACGTCATGAGCAAAGTGCTGGGCGGGGTTTGGCCGGTCCTTACTACTATGCACCTGGTGGGGTAATGTTCTAATACAAAACCCAAAGGCTAATCCAAGACTATTTTTTACAAAGCTTTCTTTAACAGCAGCAGTATAACTATGCCATGAGAATTAGAATTTACCAGTCTTCATCTCAGATGTCCAACGCCATGATAATCACAAGCCACTCAGCTGCAAGTGATATCAGACAACCTTGGAGCTCCTAGGAAACATTAGATAAACTCCTATTATGAGTGGGGAATGTATAGTTGTTTTTTTTTTGTTTAAATTTTAATTCTTTAAAATGTGTAATCATAAAGCCACTTGCCACAAAAGTAATGCCATAAGAAGTATGTAACATGAAGTTAGTGTTTTGAGTGATCATAGTAACTATCTTGGGCATCCATATGGGAAAGAGCAGATCAACCAGATAAAAATAAATGTGTCAGGTGAAAATTAAGCATTTTCAAGAAACAAAGACTGTGGTAAGCATATATTTTAACTACATGCAGTTTCACAGTAAAGGGATTTTGTGACCATGGTTATGCATATGTAAATGCTATATTAGTCAGAAAAAAAACTTGGGGCATGGGATGGACGGATATTCCTTTTTGTTGTTCTGGGCATTGTTCAGGGGACTGCAGAATCAACACTATAGGTGCAAATGAGTTAAATCCTTTGACTATTCACCTGAGTTAGAGCAACCCTCATATTCAGACTATCGGCTGCTGTGAGGTAACCTGCATCTCATTTTTTCAAACCATGAAAGATCCAGTCCACATTGACCTATTATTTGTTTGCACAACCAATGGCTCTACAAACACCCGTACTACTGACCTAAATTTACACCAACTAATAAACAAGGCTCTCTAGAGCTATGGGTTACTAACTCAACATCTTCTCAACCTATGGAGTGAGTCATCATTACAGGTCAAGTAAAGTTCTTATTGGCCTGCTTTAAAGGTTAATCTTGATGACTGGACAGTTTAGCACAAACCTACAGCAAGGTTAATATTATATATATATATATATATATATATATATATATATATATATATATATATATATATATATATATACATATATACCCCTGCTTAATTTGAGAGGTGGGCATTATTAAGCAGTCATTAAAGGATGTAAAGAACTTATATGAGTAACTGCTTAAAAGTGCTTATGACTAGGCCCCATATGGTTCCTTTGATGACTTCCGATAGGTTCATAGGTACTTACTAGGCTATTGATCTTCAAAGATCTTTAGTAACCTCACCATGCATTCCCACTGAGTTCTTATCCTTAGTAGTTTAGTACAAGGTTCTTATGTTTTGGAGAAGTCTTCCATAATCCCAAGTTAGATAATTGATTAGCAGTGTGTGAAAGCCCTTTGTAAAGTAAGAATAAATAACCATAATCCTGAAGCAGGTATCTACATGTTCTCCCTGTCCATAAGAGACAAGAGTGATAAACCAGGGGTGAATTTATAGTTTTCGATCCATAAATCCAAGTTGCATTTGATGGAAAGGAAGACTGTTCCAGAAAAGTTGTATTCTGTGTGAGACAGATCTATCCCTCAAGCATGATCTGTTTAAGTCTCAATAGAGACCAATGCCTTTAGAGTGGGTGTTTCTATTACTATTGGACTTACAAATTTGCAGAAGATCTGAAAGGATGGAGCCAGCGGATGATCTATATGCAAGGCAGAGATAACCTCTTAGCAGCCTGCAGAACCCTGAGAAGAGGAACCTAGGTTTGAGGTGATCTCTAGTATTGTTCCCATAATGCAATGTATATAGATAAAGGTGAATTTAGGAATGATACACTTGAATGTGGTGAACTATTGGCACAGTTCTTGACATTTTTTTTTCAGTCATGCAGGACTGTATTCTTAAGTTAATGTAGTACTTTAATATTTGAGAAAATTAATTAATGCCATTCCATTTTTCAATAATGAGTTGTTTGAATATTTCCTATACAAGCATCTGCAGATTTCTTTTAGATAATAATCATAAACTATTGCCTCAGCTCTGGTCCAAATTATTTAAGCATTGGGCCAATTTATTTTCCATTATTTCAGCTATGATTAAATATCAGTTGAGATATTAATATCATCTGTAACAGAATGCCTGGTTTTATGTGCAGTGATTTCAACTGTGGTTTCGACAAAGTGCAATCTCTTTAATATCAAAATAAAACTAACATTCTCCAATTTATTATTACACTGATGAAAATAGAAACCACTTCATTCAAATTCTCTGATTATCTTTGCAGATCAGAACATGGGAAAAATATGAGATACTCTTGTCAAGTAATATTAAATTTGGGGGGGGGGGTATTTAATAAAGCCTACACATTTTATTTCTGTGGAGGCATTGCACTGTGCTGCTTACACAGGCGTGAACATTTTTAGATTCAGTAAGCGCTGCTGAGTGGTACACATGCATGCACCAACAAGAAAACTTCCGTGGCATACAAATCTCCTCATAAGTAGGTGAATCTTATGTAAATGAGGCAGGCAGACCGATTCAGTAAGCAGATAGGCATCTCTTCAGACCCTGTGTTCGTGTCCGTAGTGTAGATTGAAAAATTCTGTGTACAGGAGTGTAGACAGACAAAAGAGGTTGTAAAAATGTAGATCTATGGACAGAAATATCACATACACATGAGTGAAACTTTCATCCTGTATGTCAGAAAATTAAAAAAAATAAGTTAATTTTCTTTAAATACTTTAGGCGTGTTTGTGCAGTGCACCACAGTGGGCAAACATGCTTTATAGAAAAATTTTAAAAAATTGAAAAAGAAATGTAATATTATGAGGCAGAAATGTATTACAGGACCTTGTGTGGAGTCCTTATAATGGTGCATTGATGCTGTTGCTAACATGGTAGGGCTATGAAGAGTGTAGTTTCCAGGCTGTGAGCATGGATACCTATTCAAATGAGGTGGAGTTACTGAATAGTAGAAAGGAGTAATCATGTCCGCATATCCCCTTCATGTAGGCTTAGACCCATGTTGCTGTTTACACAGGATGTAGCTGACATTGGGGGTGTGTCCACTAACTTCTAAGCTCTCTTTACCTTTGCTGTGCGTGTTTGCGTGGTGTGCCACCATGCTGAGTGTCTCTCTGAAAAAAAAATATTTAATTAGTTTTTACCCTTGTTTAAGCCAAAATAGGGCCATTAAATGATGTTAAGTATATTGTAGGCAGATGGAATGCATTATAGTTGGCCAATAACACATTCTGTACCTACAGCAGCACTCTATAAATTGTGCATATACCCTACAATCTGATGTTTCCCCCATTCTCTGCACCATTGCAGTACAGAGTTGGGAATTTTAACTGAGAGAATGCTAGGGGCTGCTGCACATCTGCTACATCTGTATGTGCTAGAGGCTGAGTGCTGCTGCTGCTGTTGACAACATGCCTAGACTGAGAAGGAGAAGAGTGTTCAGGCCCAGGGTAACCTTCCAGGAGCTACATGAGCTGGAGATTGTAGAGTGTTACAGGGTGGACAGGGACATACTACACGAACTTACTGAGCTCTGCTGCCCTCAACTCAGATCCACAGCCAACAGAGGAAACATCCATCCCAGTGGAAACAAAGGTATGTGTAGCCATCCCAGTGGAAACAAAGGTATGTGTAGCCCTTAGGATAATAGCTACAGGTGCTTTCCAAAGACCAACTGAGGACATGATGAGGGTCTCACAAGCATCAGCATTCAGGGTACTCTACCAGTTCCTGGATACCATGCTACCACATGCCAGTGAGCACGTTTATTTTCCCCTCACCACTGAGGTGAGGGCCAGCAATATGCAACACACCTAATATGTAGGACATTACCCTGAAGTACTGGGTGCCACAGATTGCACTCATGTACACATCAAGGCACCACCCGGTGAGGAGGGTAGAATCTTTGTCAACCACAAGGGTTACCACTCCATCAACTGCCAAGCCTTGTGCAATGCCCAGGGGATTATCATGAATGTGTGCACTGGCACCCCTGGCAGTCATCACGATTCCCATGTCTGGCATGCATCACAGCTGTACCAGATATTTGCTAGGGGGGAGATCCCACACTGCCGTATACTGGGGGATGCTGGCTGTGCACTGGAACTGTGGATGATGACACCCATCAGAAATGCACACACACCCATGGAAGAATGCTATAATGATGTACATGCACAAGCTAGGAACATCACAAAGCATGTGTTTGGGCTTCTGAAGTCATGGTTCTGATGCCTTGATATATCTGGGAGAGTTCTGCAGTACTCTCCAGCCACATGTGCACATATATTCACAGTGTGTGCTGTGCTGCACAATATGATCCTGTAGAAACAGTTGTAGTAGGATCAGCAAAGAGAAGGAATACACAGCCCCCTACTAGTGCCTAGGTCACTACAGCCACACTCACAAGATGACTTGGAGGAGGAATCTGATGATGTCCCTGTAGGCAGACGTATGCATGCCCAGTACACCCTGGCTTTGCCTAAGAGACAATGTATAGCACATTCACTGACAACCTAGACCCTAGGGACTGACACCTTACTCCTACTCACATGCAAATATTAAAAGTGATACCAGGCAACCAACAAAACCTGTACCTATCCATGTATTGGCTGCTTACTGCTTGCATCAGACAGTGTCAGCCCTGAACTACATTTCTGTCAACTGCTGCATTCACAAGGTAAGTCTCTAACATACACACTACTTGTAAGGATTAGTATAGTATGGTATTGTATGTATGGATCTGCTGCATTTATGCAAGGAAATATAGTGGGCTATTTGTAGAGAAGTAACATACACATGGGACTACAGATACCCAGCCCACAAGTGTGTGTTCCTTAATATTCACCAGGCCTCATGGTTGAAACATTCACTACATCAGTCGAGTGAGATGGTAAACAGTGGGATCACATGATATTTAGATTACTCTACATCCCAGCAGAACATGTGGTGTTGTCCGCCCACCCAACACACAGTTTTCCCATATAACTGCTTTAACAGTAAGCCATTAATGGTATATTAGCAGGCCAGGCAATCTCAGGGCAGTAAGATAGAAATCAATCACACACTAATGTAGGAATAACAACATATATATGTATGCTATTGATTATGTGATGAAAGACTAGTCTCTGTCTGGCTCAGTGGACTAGGGAAGTTAGCATGCATGATGGTGTTGATGGTTCAAATCTGGAAGCATCCACATATTTTGCATATGAGATATTATATTGGTGTTTTCACAGAGTGTCAGTCTATGTGTGGTGTAACATTATGAACCTCTGTCACATATTAATTACATCAGACATATGGAGAATGCCATGGACATTTTGAGTGAAGTACAGTACTTCAGAAAAAGGGACAGATGTCATTGTAACACACAAAATCTCAGACTGGAGTATAGATAGGTGTGGGCTGGAGTCACTTTATAAGCACTGACAGTCCCCCTGAGCATGCCCATAAACTTAGTTAAAATGAGTGGAATTCTGTTGCCCCGTCATCAAAATGACCCGTTACGTATAGATATGTCTATACATACATACATGCATATATGTATACATATCCATCTGTCACTGTCCGTCCCTCACATACATAGCATATCTATCTCTATGTATTTTCAAATAAGATATATATATATTTAGTTTATATATATATATATATATATATATATATATATATATATATATATATATATATGAAAATATACATCTCAGTCTCTCCACATATATGTACATAACACATATACATATCTTACATATATATATATATATGTGTGTGTTTAGTTTATATATATATATATATGTTTATATATATATATATATATATATATATATATATATATATATATGTTTATATATATATATATATATATATATATATATATATATATGTATATATATATATATATATATATTTAGTTTATGTGTGTATATATATATATATATATATATATATATATATGAAAACATACACCCCAGTCTCTCCCCATATATGTACATAACACATATACATATCATCCTTCAAACTAAAGGGGTGGCGAAAGCCACAAAACTCTGGGCTAGGCTTATAAATGCCCTTGGGCAGATAGCCTAGTATGAACCTATGAGCCTATGAACCTATACACACACAGCTACATTTAAATATACATCTCTGTTATATATATAAATATGTGTGTGGATGTCTGTATTGTCCTATATATGCTAATAATGGTGAGTAAAGCTGCTCTATCACACATCTATAATGTTGCTCAAAGGATCCAAAGTAAGAGTCAGCAGTACCTAATGCACTTACCTACAGACCCCTGTGCCTGCTGGATGTCACTAAATAGATAGCAACAGATGAGCAGGTGGTATAATGTATAATGTTGTCTACACATGCATAGACAGGCCACATTATTCCTGCCTACAGGCTTGCCTCTCCAAGTGCAAACCGACACATATGGACATACTGATAACTGCATAGCTAGGATACTAACAGTTATCTGACTACTAGGATACTAGATGCAGATAACAGTACAAAGCAATATTACTCGGCAGGCCACAGATGCTGTTCAACACAAGCCTAGTTTGTGTAATCCAGAAGTAGTTTGCCTACAGTCACATGCAAAACAAACATCAGCCATGGTGCTTGTGATATATACTGTGATCTCTAGTGTGTAAGACTAGATAGGTAGGTTCATAGGTTCATAGGTAGATACTAGGCTATCTGCCCTAATGCATTTATAAGCCTAGCCAGAGTGTATTTGGCTTCCGCCTCCCTATTAGATTAGCCTACTGTGTCTCTGTAAAGTAGGTCAAAGAAGATACCCTTTTAAGATTAGTTTACTGTGCCTCTGTCTAGCAGGGACACAGAAGAGATCCCAGGGGTGAATTTGCAATTTCCCATCCACACGTCAAGATTTCGCTTGAAAAGGGTGAGCGAGGGGCTATGTCTAACATGAATTGGGATTCTATTCCAGAGTGAGGAGAGCCTCTGGGAAATGAATCTGTCCCTCCAGCATGTCCTATTTATTTTTGTGCTGAGGTTTAGGTCCCCAGAGCGTGTAGCTCTAAGGGACTTGGATTTTTTGAGGTGGAGCATGTCCATTAATTCTGGGTTTGACATGGCTTTGTACGTCAGGCATAGATCGCCTCTGAGTAGGCGGTAAGCAACTGAGTAGAGCTGGAGTTTCTTTAGTCGAGCTGCATAGGACATCTGTTTGTAGCCCATGATCCTCTTGGTGAGGTAGTTTTGGGGTCTCTCCAGTTGCTGCAGGTGTCGGGTAAGGTACATCCCAAAAGGGGCATTATATTCCATTATGGGCCTGATGAGTGATGAGTAGACGGGCACAATGACCTCTCTTGATCTAGATGCGAAAACTTTCGTGATAAGGTGGGCTATATAGAAGGTCTTTCTAACCACTTTGGCAACATGATTATCAAAGGAGAGATTACTATCTACGTTGGTCCCCAAATCTCTAATTACTTCTTCTGTACTTAATGGATTACCACCTATGTGGTAATTTGTGGGCACCTTGTTTTTCCCAAAGGGGATGACTATGCACTTTTTAGCATTTAGCTTGAGGCCATGGCTCTGGCACCAAGCATCCATCTCTGTGAGACCCTTTTGGAGGATGCTTGTGTCAGCTGGAGATTCGATTATGGCCCCCAGTTTGCAGTCATCTGCGAACTTTGTCAGCCATAATCCCCCCATATTAGTCTGAACCTCAGAGAAGTATATACCGAACAAGAGAGGTCCCAGAACTGAGCCCTGTGGGATGCCACTTGTAACTGGTTTGGATTCGGACATGGAACCTGCAATTCTGACCATGTGGGTTCTATCTCTGAGCCAGTTTGCAACCCATCTTGTGATATAGGGGTTGATATTTAAGCTGGTAAGCTTATTTATGATGTCCGAGTGAGGTATTGTGTCAAAGGCTTTTGCGAGGACCAGTTAGGCTGTGTGGACTACCTTGCCCTCATCTATGGCTTTGGTAACTGTTTCAAAGAAATCAACTAGGTTTAAGAGGCAAGATCTGCCCTTAACAAAGCTGAATTGGGTAGGGTCCAGTGTCTGGAGGCTCCCAGTGTCTTTGTTTATGAGTTCCATGATAATACGCTCCATAGCTTTACAGACCAGACTAGTCAGGCTTATGGGGTGATAGTTTCCGGGGTCCGTTGTGGCACCACCTTTGTGGAGTGGGACTACTGTAGCAGTACACCATTCTTTGGGTACATATCCTGTAGTAATGCTAAGTTTGAACAGTGACTTAATGTGAGGGTTCAGTTCTTCTTGGATCTTGTGTAAGACACAGCCTGGGACACCGTCTGGTCCCATAGATGCTGTGTTTTTTGCTTTGGAGAGGGCAGCTTTCACATGTGCATCTGTGATATCAGGGAGGTTACATTCAGTTGGGATAGGCATTTGCTCCTTTGGGGGGGAAGGGGGGAGAAGTTTGCGCTGAATCTGTCTGCCAGGATGTTGTCTGTAGGTTTGGTATATTTTGTACCATTATGCAACAATTCAGAGCATATCTGGGAGTTTCCACCCATGTTCCTGACATAACTAAGAAGGCCTTGTGATTATCTTTAGTGTCTAGGGCAATTTTTCTTTCAAAACTGGCCTTTGATGATTTTATGAGGGATCGAAGTTTCTTGCTAATACTGATCAGAGATGCCTTCCCTTTTTGGGATTTTGCTCTGTCATGTAGTAGCTTCCTCCTTCTGTTGTATAGCTTATTTATGGCTCGGGTCCACCAGACTAGTCTCCTGTTTTTGGAGGAGTGAGTCTTGGTTTTATTTGGGATAGCACGATCCATGCATTCCTGCAGATGCTCATAGAATGCATTTGTAAAGGATTCTGCGGATTGGGCTGTATTATCCTCTGGCCCAGGGGCTTTGAAGGATTCCACCTCAGTCTTGAGAAGTGCAAAGTTGGCTTTTGAGAAATTCTTTACAGTGATTTCCTTGGCTGGGGGTGGGGACGGGATATGGATGTCCAGGGAAATTTGTTTATGGTCTGATCTTACCAATGAGGGGTTTACCTCTGGTGTGGAACATAGGGTCCCTATGTTGGTGATGACCAGGTCCAATATGTTGTTCCTTCTTGTGGGAGTGGTGACCAGTTGTTCCATTGCGTTAGAGTTTATAAATTCAAGGAACCGTTGGGTGAGGGTGTTTGGGCTTGAGTAGTTTTCCCAGTCTATGTTTGGGTAGTTGACGTCACCCAATAACATAGTGTTTGGGGAGACCTTCATAATCTCCAGTGTTCTCAGGAATGCCAAGTGGGGTTCCTGCAATAGGGAGGGTGTTCTGTAGCAGGCTACAAACTGAAAGGCAGTTTTGCCCACTGTTAGTTGCACATGGATGGTTTCCGATGCTTCGTGCAGTGCCACTAACCTGGCGGTGTAGGTATCTTTGATGAATATAGATACTTCACCTCCTTTTGTGCTTCGGTCCGAATTTTGGGGCCGAGACGCATGGTATGAGTTATAACCTGGTAGTGCTGGGGTGCTCTCAGGAGCCGTGAACCAGGCTTCTGTTACTGCACAGACATCGATTTTCTCCATACTGAGGAGAGCCTTGAGTGCATGCATCTTGATGTTTAGACTTCTGGCATTGAGTAGCATTACCTTTAGTTTTTTTATCCTTGGGTTGTCTATGGAGGTGGGTTTGTCCTTTGAGCCTTGCCTAAAAAAGGCACTATGGGGGTGACAAGTGCCTTGGCCAGTATACAAAAGCCTAAGGGTGACAGGTGCAAGCCGTCCCTAGTGAAGCAATGTGGCTTGTCAAGCATGTCATCCCAGGCTGACATACACTGCATCCCCTTTGAATGACACCAATACTTTAGCCAATTGTTGAAACTGATCATTTTGTCTTTATACTGTGGCATCATTCTTGGTGAGGGCAAGATGCTACTCAAGGTCAGGGTCATACCAGCCTGGACTACATGGTCAGAGAGCTCCTCTATGTCTCTTTTCATGTAGTCCAGGGAGGTACGTCTCAGGTCATTCACACCAACATGGACAATGACGGAGTCATACTTGTACTTGCTTTGGAGTGACCTGAGTGCTTGCGTTATGTGGCAGATCCTGGCACCTGACAGGCAGCTTACAGTGACCTTCTCCTTGTTCAGTCTGGTGAGCGGGACGTCAGTGTGCTGGACAATAGAGTCCCCTATAACAAGTGCATTTGGTGTGTTGTTTGGCCTTAAGGGCTGTGACTGTCAAGCACACTGATTGTGTGAGATATGTGATTCGTGGGTATTGTTGAGGGGTGGCTGTTGCTTGGATATCTGCTTAGGACGTCTTTGCTGTTTAGGCAGATTTTTATTTAGAGCCTCTGAGTATGTTTTTGTGTGTTTATGTGTTGGGTATGCAGATGCAATAGGTCTATGTGAGACTGGATTTGTGGTGTGGGTGGTCACCTTTTCCTCCTGACTGACTGTGCCAGCCTTGGGTTGAGAGAGCTCTGCCTCCAGTTTGGCTGTGTAACTGCATCTCTCACATGTATTAGAGTTTGTTGGAAGGAGGAGAGGGATGTCTGTGTACATAAGGCAATTGTAACATTGCCTCAAAATTCCCAGATTCACCAGCTGGACTGGAGAGTAACCTTGAAACTGACCCTTGGACATACCAGATTAGTATAGGGAACTGTTTTTTTACTGATCAGATTAGGGAAGGGAACTGATTTTTCACTTGATCAGGAAGGACCAATTGGGAGCCTAATACTTATGAAAAGTCAAGGAGGGTGTAGTGCTTTAGTTAGTTAGTGTTTCCTTATAAGAGCTGAGCAAGTGCAGGGCTTTAGAAAGAGAATAGAGTGATTACATTGAGAGTTTGAACAGTTCTAAGGGAAAAAGTGAAGAGCAGACTTTGTGGAGCCTGGAATAGTTTAAACATGTTTAGGCGGTGCTGCCCGATGCTGCTCAGTGGCAAAACCCCGCAAAAAGAGAGTTGTAGGGTTTTGAGAGAGATGAAGGAGTTTAGAATTGACCCAAAATGGCCAACAAAACTACAGCCTCTAGGTAGCAACCACTCCTCCAGGGACAGGCAGGCTATTCAGTGTTAACCACTCCCACTGGTGAACACAGAGACTTCCCTTTAGCCCAAGTAAGCACTGGCCTTCTAGAAACTTCCAAACAATTCAGAACAGCAAATCTGTAACTGAACTTTCTTAACTTTCAGAAAGTGGGAAAAAAGCAAGATTTTTTTTTCTTTTTGTTGTAGTTTAAAGGTAGCAGAGATACACAAGCAGCAAAATAATCACAACAGTGCAATAAATGACCCCACACTTGAGTGCTAGGCCAAAATCAGGTAAAATGCAGTTTTTAGAGAAAAAAAACGATTTTAAATTAAGTGCAACACAGGAAATGCAGTAAACAGGCTCTAGATGTGTTCCAAGTACTGTTACTGTTACAGATATAAACTTTAGCAAGCCAGAACATGCCAAAAAGTAGGCGGCAAAGCAGTAAAACTTAACAAGAAATCAGAAGAAAATACTTAAAATCACAAAAGTGGCTCCTTTTCTTCTCTCAGTGTTTTTTCCCCTTGGTAGGTGCTTCAGCAGCAACTAGCAAGCCTGAAAAGATGCCAAAACCACAAGGCAGTTGGGTTTTAAGAGAGGCAGATCAAGGAGTTTAGAATTGACCCAAAATGGCCAATAAAACTACAGCTTCTAGGTAGTAACCACTCCTCCAGGGACAGCAGGCTGTTCAGTGTTAACCACTCCCACTGGTGAACACAGATACTTCCCTTTAGCCCAAGTAAGCACTGGCCTTCTAGAAACTTCCAAACAGTTCAGAACAGCAAATCTGTAACTGAACTTTCTTAACTTCCAGAAAGTGGGAAAAAACAAGATTTTTTTGTTTTTCTTTTTGTTGTAGTTTAAAGGTAGCAGAGATACACAAGCAGCAAAATAATCACAGCAGTGCAATAAATGACCCCACACTTGAGTGCTAGGCCAAAATCAGGTAAAATGCAGTTTTTAGAGAAAAAAAATATTTTAAATTAAGTGCAACACAGGAAATTCAGTAAACAGGCTCTAGATGTGTTCCAAGTATTGCTACTGTTACAGATATAAACTTTAGCAAGCCAGAAAAAATGCCAAAAAGTAGGAGACAAAGAAGTAAAACTTAACAAGAAATCAGAAGAAAATACTTAAAATCGCAAAAGTGGCTCCTTTTCTTCTCTCAGTGTTTTCTCCCCTTGGTAGGTGCTTCAGCAACAACTAGCAAGCCTGAAAAGACCAGGTAAGGGTTCTAATCTCACTCCAGACCACTGTGTGTGTGTGTGTGTGTGTGTGTGTGTGTGTGTGTGTGTGTGTGTGTGTGTGTGTGTGTGTGTGTGTGCGTGTGTGTGTTTGTGTGCATCCCCCTGCAAAACAACTGAGAATCACACATTGGCTATAAAACTGCAATGTTTTTGCACTTTTTTGGCCCTGTAAGTTACTGCTGGCTTCCAAACTTTCCTCTTCTACAAGGTCTGATGATGTCATCTACCGTAAAACTACCAGCTGCCATTGTCTTATTGACTTAAGCTGTGGTGCATGTGATAAGTAGTGTGATCTATATTGTGTAAGACAAGATAGGTAGGGGTTCTAATCTCACTCCAGGCCACTTGGTGTGTGTGTGTGTGTGTGTGTGTGTGTGTGTGTGTGTGTGTGTGTGTGTGTGTGTGTGTGTGTGTGTGTTTATGTCCCTATGGCATATATATGATCATCTCAGTAACTTAGAAAGAGGTAGGGTTTTGCAGTATTTTATTTGTAGCAGGTGATGTGGCCCTCCAAATGCCTGACCACAACTAGGCCTGCTGATGTCTTCAAGCATAATATGTCCTAAACCAATAGCACTAGCAGACATGAGATGTTTTGCATGCATAACGTACTGTGAGCTGTAGTGTGCACCATTACATAGGCAAGTGTTCTAATCAACGTACAGTCAACTTGCACTATGTGTGTGCCATGCCATGTCCTGTAGGCAGTAATTGGAAGTGGGGTTATCCTCAATGTAGCTATGTTTGTGTGTGTGGTTGTTATAGAATTTTACATCAGCTTATGGAACCATAGGACATTTAAACTTAACTAGCATAATGGCCATACAGCCCTCACAATCATAGGCAACTTTATACCCTTATTTACATGATCAGCACATGTTGCCCCATTCTAAGAGGGACACAGGCAGAAGCCCTGTGGTGAAATAATAGTCCCCCAGCAAGTTGTACAGATGGCATGTGCTGATGTGCACTGAGGTGCTCTGTGTGCCATTAAGCAGGGTTCTGTTTCAAAGATGTGTTAAAGTCTGCTAGATAAATCTCTCCCACAAGCATGTATTGCTAACTTCACATAGTAGGTTAATGTTCTTAAAGTGATTAATCCATCTACTGTGCCACCTAAAGACATGCAACATTTACAATCAAGCAGGGTCACACATTGCCCCTTATGCAAGGCAGAGATCATCCCTGAGTACTCTATATGCCTCACACTGCAATGACACTCATTTCAGACAATCCCCCTTGAACATATAATGAAGACATTAAATTCCCTTTTGAGGGACCATACTGTTGTGTGCAATTGTCAGCACTGCTTGGAAAGGTGCATTAACAAATGGCATGCTGAGGGAAGAGTACATGGACATTATGAGTATGTCACTTACTGGTGACTATGCCCTCAGCTATGACATATGATTCCTGCCATACCACTGTGGAGACATGGTGATCTCAGGCACATTAGGTGTAAACCTGTGTGGCCAGGCCTGTGTGACCAGTTCTTTCACCCCTGAGTATGTACATCACATGTTGCGACTGACATGCTACTTACCAGG
The DNA here is from genome assembly GCF_019279795.1 of Protopterus annectens. NCBI lineage: Eukaryota > Metazoa > Chordata > Ceratodontiformes > Protopteridae > Protopterus > Protopterus annectens. The sequence continues at coordinate 1,573,916,693 of NC_056741.1, read as the reverse complement.
TACATAGGTGTTACTGATGGAAATGATATTACATATATGTTTGAATCGAGTTTATGGCCATTAGTATGTCAACAGACATTTGTTCATGAATACCCTCTTGCTGGATATTGACAGAAATTATAGACTCTATGAGTGCTCACAATTTGCAGGCATCAGCCAACATTGTTAGACACAGACACTCAGTATTCACTTGTATCATGGTTAAATGGATTCCAAGCAGTAGAGGACCAAGGACTGAGCTCTGTTGAACACTACTGCTTATAAATCAACTATTGGAGGCAGATGTCCCTATGTTGAGCATATGTGTCATCAATGGGCCACTTAGTGACCCATACAATAACAGTACCGTGGATGCCTAAGTGGGTGCTTTGTAAATGATGTCTGAGTGGGGAATATAGTCAGACAGCTTGGCTCAGTTCAGGGGTTGTATGCCTTGATGTCCCCTCACCCAGGTCTTTAGCGACTGCCTCAGAAATGTCTACCACATGTAACAGTCATGATCCCCCTGTCACACATCCAAACTGTGTACAGTCACCTGTGTGTAGATCACATATATATGTGCTGATCAGCTCCATGATGATTGCCCCTATGGGTATACAGATATAGATACTCAGACAAAGAGGTCTATAGTTCTGTTGGTCAGTGGATGCACCACCTCTGTACAAGGGTATAACAGTTGCCATTGTCTACTCAGCTGGGGTACAGCCAGTGGTTTCAGTATGATTGCAAGATGTTCCCAATGGTGTGAGTAATCCTTGTCAGATTCCATGTAGGATGCAGCCTGGGATGTTAGCAGATCCAATAGATGCTGTATATCCTCCATTGAGTGGTCATTTATGACCTGCTTTGCTCTGTAGCTATGGAAGTTACAGGACAGGTTGTAGGGTTGTCATATGTCACATATAGTGGGGACAGGGGATTGAAGTTGATGCAGAACCTGTGGGGCTACAGGTTAGCTATAAGTACAGGTCCATTATATGTGACATCATTATGTATGACTACACCAACAATCTGGGTCTGTCCTTTGATGTTACACATGTAACTACACTGTGCGTTGTGGTTCTGCTTTGTGCGGTGGCTAATTTTGTTACTTGCTGTGTCTACACAACATCATAACACTATGTGCTTCTTTTAGCTGAGGAGGGTATGCCTCCATTTTAGGGGGGGCACCCTTATCCCAACTGTCACACATCAATGTCCACCTCTTATTGTACAGCTTGCTAATAGCAGCTGTCCACCCGTCAGGTTTGCTGTACCATGAGGAGCCTGTATCCCTCCTGTCATGTACAGTCAAGTTCATGCAGTTGTAATGCTGCTGGCATAATGCATGGCTGTAGGGCTCTGCATACTTGCCTGTCCCATCTGAGGGGGGAGGTGCAGTCAAGCTATGTCAACTATTCCACAGCAGATAATAAATGGCTTTGTTGAAATATATGTCTGTATTGTCTACAAGGGGGCTTAGTGCTGGTAGTTCTAATGAGAGTGATCTTTGGCCACATTCCACCAGGGAGGAAATCACACTGAGGGGCTGCAGTGATCACCCATATTGGTAAACACATGATGCAATACATTGGTCCCCCTTGTGGGGATGTCATGGCACTGCTCCAGGGCATTGTATTTAAGGACCTGGACTAACCTTTGGGCAAGTGAGCTGCAGCATGACTAATCAACACAATTGGCGGTCACTTAATGCCACCCCAAACTATGGTGTAATGATACATCTTGATAGACACACACATATATACAATAAGCACAATGGGTGTCTGGATTCATGCAGCTGCTCCTATAGTCGGCTATTGCTTGATCGTGTACCCTTCCACTACTGAATGGTACCTGCAGTGTCACCGGGAAATCACAGTGTTTCACAAAATCTGGATGTGTATCTATCCTTAATGAGTTTGTACACACCACCTGCATTACCTAGAACACTGCCATTTTGAGGGCTGAATTTGTGGATGGACGTGTAGTTTGTTATGGCTGTGGTGCTGTCCATAGCCTTGAGCCAGATGCACTTGACTGCACACATGTCTGTATAATCAAGACACCTTCAACAGAATGGGGTTCAGTGTTGCCATACCCAGAGTGTAGCCCCATAACCATGATGTTGTATAAAGATGGTGTTCTCATTGCCAACTTTACCCTCAACAGTGCATTGAAGATGCATTGTGGGGGTGTCAGCAGCCTTGACTGGTACTCCACATCTCAGGGGTGAGAGATGAAGATCATCACTGGTGAAGCATTGATGTCTGTTGAGCAAGGCATCCCAAGAAGACATGTAGTAGATTCCCTTACAATGACACCCCACACTATGGGAATTATTGATTTCCATCAATTTTCTTGTGTATGGAGCCATCATCCTAGGTGAGGGTCAACTGCAGCTGAACGCCATGTGCATACCCGCAAAAGACACAGACTGGCTAAGCTCAGTCATGTGTCTGCATACAGGCCAGTGACATATGTCCCTAGTTGTACACACCTGCAGGAACTATGATGTCGACATTATGTCAACTGATATTCCATGATTTACGGCAATATGTGGTAAGGCCTATTGTGTCAACCCACTATCTGTGATCTTTCCCATAGGCAGCCACTTCACACAGACATCAATGTGTTTCACAATGTAATCACCTATGACTAAAAAGTGAGATTTTGTGTTTTGCCTCCGGTGTTTGACCGGTGAGAGAGTGGTGCATGCAGTATTATGTGTACTGTGCACTCTACAGGCAGGATTTTCTGAGGTGTCTGTTGTTTGGCAATGTGCCTGGTAAGGAGCTGCACACATATAGGTGTGTGTTATTTGGGTGTAGGTAGTGCAGGATGTGATCTGTGCATGCTGGTATAATGCTGATTGCCATATGTAATGGCTGCTGTTGGAGACATCATGGCATTATGGTTTGAAATGCAGTCACATATGCCACATGTTGTGTTTATGTATCATAGGAGTAGAGGGGTGAGGGCACTCCCATCATCTCAGCAGCAGGTCCTGCAAAGTTAGGGTCATACTGCCACACCCTTGGGATTGACAGCCTGACATACAGTGTTTGTAGGCATACCTTGTGGTGAAGATGTGGATGCCCATGCATGCATGGAGGACTTGTTCAACTTTGCTGACATTACATTGGCCTTTCAAGAGTACGATGCCTGTCAAGCAGCCAGATGGCACACAGGTTGTTATGTGACATGATGTGGGAATACAGACATGTGCTTCAGGTACATAACTGTACAGTATGACATGCCTACGACCTGTGTCAGATGGACAAACATTGGCCAAAGGTGGCCAGTCCACTGCAGTAGGCCTCATAGCCATGTTATGCAGATATCCACCAGTAATTTGTTGAAGGGCAGGATGCAAGACTAGCTGTGAAATTGTCACCTACGATGGCTCACCTGCAGTGTGCCAATTGTTTCAGCAAGACTTGACATCTATGTCACTGGATATTGTATATTATATTGTGGTAATACAGCAGTGCTCTTAATCCCCCTGTTGTCACTTCCCTAGTAACATACCACCAACCTTGAGACAGAAGGCATAAGACATGCAAAAGCTAACTGAGTGGCCAGCTTGCTAATCATGGCATCTACTTGGAGAAGAGTGTGTGAAGCCTACAGAGCCTTTCATGATATGGGACAGCTATGCAGATGAACAAACAGGCGATGCCCTGTTTGTCATCATGGGCTTCATAGGAGCATTTTGCATGTGATGACATAAAATGTATCGGATCATGGTATCCAATGTGAGAGTGGTGCAAGTGAGACCAACAGTAGTAGTTGCCAGGTACCGGCAATTCTGTGGACTCCCATGCTTAACACAGTCTTCACAAGATATCTGTGTCCTTCCAGAACACACCACTGGGTAGTGTCCAACTATAGAATACCTGTGTAAAACCAACAGCTTACCTTCACAGGATATAAATATTACACTTCCCTAATGTGTTTGCCTGTGCCCTGTACAGACACCTTGGATAACTCTCTTTTTAGAACATGCTGGAAGTAACTGCAATACTTACTTGCACAAAGGACAGCTAGCATGTAGTGCCAAGCAGTGTCCCCAGATTTCTGAGTCATGTGACATGAAATACCATAAAATGAGTTAGCATGGATTTGAGCAGTAACAGTGTCATACACCTACTGACACTGGACCAAACATTGTTTATTTTGCTCAAGGCCAAATCTTGCCTATCAACTCTAACTGGCGAACCCCATTGAGTGTTACACAATGCAATGGATGATGGAAATATTACTCACTGTACCTACCATGGCCTGACAAGGTGATTGACAATATTAGGCCATCAGGTCTTGTTGAAAACTGTGTAGGTTATCTATAGAGTGTTATGTCAACTGGTGGATAGGCAAGTGTCTGACAGTCCTAATCTGAGAAGATAGCATTCGGAGACCTATGGTGCAATGACAGCAGTCACCAGTGGATTTCCCCAAACATCATTAATGACGTACCCCTTCTAGTCATTCTTTCTCTGCAGTTGCAGCCACTGTCAGTGACCTCCGACTGACTACATTAGCAGCTGACTGCATATTAGGAGCTGTCACTGAATCCCACACAGAACTAACAGTTATCCAGGATGGCCTGAGACACACATTCAGTTGTTATCTGAGCCACTGACAAATACAAAATGCCAATGATTGCACAAGGCTATCCTTTGGGAAGTCATCCAACCCTGGAAAATATTGTATTGTCCACACACTGCACACAGTTCACCCATTACTCATGGAGTTATGGACACAGAGATTAATGTAGACTTTGACTTTCACTGGTCAGTAAGATGTGGGGATGCATTCAATTTGGTACAACCTCTACAAAAAGGTATGGCATGTAAATCCCAGACTGTCACTGCTATACTGAATGTGGCAGTCATCACACCTATCACTGTGTGCAGTGACACCCATGCTATGTCACTACGCCATCATCTTACAACTGTAGCAGCCACACAGGTTCCATGGTACACCAATACACATTGTAAATAACATGTCCTATGGAGTCCATGTTAAGAGCGTACATGTGTAGTCTGTCTCCTAAATGCTTTGGAGGGGATGTGTATGGCTGCCATACAGGGAGGTGTCAGATCCCACTGTGTACCTCCTGCATATCCATGACAGGGCTAACACATGTGTTACCTGTTTTATGCACCTACAACATCACTGTGGTATAGATAGTCATGCTGGAAAGACAGGTATGTAACATAGACAGTACATTCTGTATGTAACAGCCCCCCCCCATGCATGTAAAGCACATATCTGCTGTAACACACATCATGTTCAGGTTACACATTGGGATGCAAAAGAAGACAATCGTAACTGGTGTCAGACAAGTGTCTGTACTGGACCCAGGAAATTTGTAGATGGGTCATGTCTATCACCATAGTTTGTAGATGTGTTATCTCCCAAAACCCTAGTGACACTTATCAAGGGTATCGGACCTTTTCACAGATTAGGGATGCTTGAGTATGCTGAATAAAAAGGACAATAGCATCAGCCTATTATACATATGTGAATCTATGGAGCCATGCACCTATAGTGCTGTACCTTGCTGAGGACATATTTCTTCTGTGGTGACATTCCATCCTGTGCTGTGACATCTATTGCCTTATTGCCACTGTGTATCCATAGGGGTCCCCAACAGAATCCTGAAAAAGACACATAAACAGGTCCGTGATGCACCTTTCATTGTGTAGGTATTTAGCCATTACAACATCATACAACATAAGATGCACAAAATTATGTGGATTACTCATTACAAATGTCAGCATACAGTATCTGTCAGTAACAACTACAAGTGGTATGGCAAAACAACAATGCATTATACAAGCACATTAATTTAAATAGACACCTTGTGCATCAAACACATAGCTTCATTTTCCTGCATTGATGGCGAGGGTGACAAGGAGGTGGCACAGGTACCATCAGTTGCACAGGTTATTGTGCGGGAGTACAGGAGGCCTATACTTACCCAAAAGGGTGACAGCATGTGTGTGAGTCAAAAAGGGAAGTAGCTAAGATGGACCATGGAAACGTGTTGTGTGTGTCTGTTGGTGACCTACATTTGACAGTGGTATGTGAGTGTGTGCATGTACATAGTCAAAGCTCAGTGTGCTAGCCATACATGTGTGTATGTTGGACAGCTTTGAAACATGCATGGTAGAGCTGACAGTTCACCCTCTCCAGCCCTGAACATGGGAACTGGCTCTGTCTGGAGTTACACTGGCACATCCATGCCCAAGGTTAGAAGTGGTGCTAGTACCTGAGTGTGACAGCTTCCTGCTGGGACCTTGTCCTCTACAGGAACACCCAGGACAACAAGCCCATGGCCTGCCACATCTTGGTGTGGACAGCACACTACCATCCTTTGTGCTGGATGTACTGTCACTATGGGAGAGTGATTATGCATGGCCACATGAACTCTCAGCAGATGGGGTTGCTGACCTACGTCCATGATTCCAGTGCTCAACTCTAACCAGACATTCTGGCACAGACACTGTGTATTCCAAGACAGATAGCTTTCAATTTGTCTCAGCCCACCTTCTTTCTACTGCATCAGTGAACCATCCAGGGTGTCAGCAATGCAGTGGTGGCAGTCACGGATGCCAGACTGTGCTGCATCCATAACCCTAAGCATACATCTGGAGTTCCTTTCAGAATGTGCCTGTGCCTCCATGATGGCTTGAAACATGTGCCAAGTGACCCATGATGTGACACCTGCAACAGGTGGTAGCCAGAGAGTAGGCCTCCTGCAACCACCCTTATCAATCCGTCTGTGTGGAACCTTACCAGCCCTCTGGCTATGGCCAGTGTCTACACTCATTGGAGCCCTAGTCGCTGCACTTTCCTGTTCAATGTCTCCACTTTCTGATTGTGCAATATCTGTAGCCTCTGGGGAATGAGTATGTGTGGGCATACTGACTGTGTGCAGTGACAATGAGGACAGAAGAGGGATGTCAACCTCTGGGACAGATTCAGCCCCCAAAGCCCCAACCTTTGCCTCACTGTAGCCACCATCATCATCAGAATCTGAAGAGACACTGACATCAGGTTGTGTAGGGGACAGACACCAACCCTCCCAGTCACCTGTGATAAGAAAGGAAAAAGCAGTACATTAATACCTGCACTATTATTCTCTGCAGTACTGTGTTGCAATATATATAATACTCTATACATTCTTGCCAGTATTACAGACCTGTTGAAAACCTAACCTCATATAGTAGGACAAGAGGACATTACTTTTCCCACTAACAGATGTAGTTACTTGCAAATACAAGCTCTTTATACAGCAATCTCATAAGCAACAACAAGGCACACTGTTGACATTTGTGAAGACTCTGCACAGTTGACACATAAGACAATCTGTAATGTCCTGACAATACTGTCACATCTGTCAGTGTGGTCGCAACTACAAGGCATATGTATGACTCTAACATGTGTACAGTCAGAAAATATATGTGCAGTTGGCAACCATACCAACAGTACAGCAATCCGGGCATCAGGCCTGGGATGAGACTTTAGGGAGTAAATTGGTGTAACCTACATCTATAACAAAACAGTGTTGTGCTTACCAGGAGCAGAACCATGGCCTTGTCTGATACCTGCCGGACCTCTGAAAAGTTGAGGGAGAGGCAATGTCAGTTCCACTGCATTTTGCACCACACAAGATAATATGTCCACATATCTCACATTTACAGTAGCTACTGTGTTGATTGCTATATTGGTCGAAATCTGAGCATGAGAGTCAAACTGCAGTTAAACCCCCCCCCCCCCAAAGAAGAAAGACTTGACACCCACATACCAGTATGTACATCCTGACACACTGAATGCTACAATATTGCAATGCTGATTAAACTAAGCTTACCTGCATGCTTCTCTGCCATGGAAGCTGTAGCACCCACATCCATGATGTACAGTGTGATGGATGCCTGGGAGCTGTCATGTGTGCCTAGATTCACCAGTAATTTCTCAGTTACTGACACTGGTCATTCCTCTGCAGGTCCTCCACTGGTGATTCCATAATCCCTGCAGCAATGATCATGTCTGTTGAGCGGTGTTGAACCTGCTCAATTGATGACCTGTGACATTCATATCATGGACAAGGTCAGCCCAGAATGCCACCCACTGTTCCCTGTTGTGCTTCCCACTGGATAGTAGGGGTTCATGGTGATGACGGAGGCCTTCCAGTATTATATCATTTTCTGCATCCGTGAAAGGTGCATGGCATCTTGGATACATGTTTCCTGAAAGACAACAAAATGGGAACACATGACAGGATCACATACTTGGAAGTACACTATATAGAGATACAGCAAGAACAGAATGGCTGGCAGTATCCACTGCTTGATTACACATGTCATATTACACAGTGTGCAAACATACTAAGCATGTGGATACAACTAAGATATTGGTGATAGTCAGCTATACCCGTATGTGCCATGACAGATATTGCTGTATGTTCATACAGCTGACACTGAAGTCTATTGTAGTGTGTCCCCTAGGGGAAATGTCCCTGATAATGTCAAAACAACTGTGCCAAACAAATAGCAGTGTGCTATTACTACCACTATAAAGGGACAGTCTCATGAGAACAGTGTGTCCATTGACAATAAACATTCCACCCTTGATGTATTGCACATCCTCTGTAGGTGTAACAAATCTGGAGATCACTGACATGTCATTATCACACTTCTAAGAATGGCTTAATGCTGTAATCTCTATTCCCCATAAGTATATTCACACACCTACATCCTGCTGTAAACAAAAGGTTACACACCTAATGAAGTACAATACTCTGTTGATATGCGGTGATATTTAAGTTTTTGCAAAAGCATGTTCTGTGTGCAGAAATTCTCATACAGAATGGTTCCCCATAGCCAGTTGTTTGCCTTTTTAACATGCTTCTTATTAGCAGGTGATTGCCTCTTAACCAGTCCATGGTTCTCAAATGCTAATTGCAGCCAACACAGCTGATTTGCACTATCATCAGCCAATGACATGCAACCACTGTTTAAGATATAAGACCTTCATGTAGATTAGAATTCCTTTCTGATATGTTGTGCTGGACATTACTGGGGTGAGGAGACTACGTCATCACAGAAGGTAGAATTGTATTAGCTACTTTTACATAGAGATGTGTGTGCTACAGACTGCAGCTGCTGCTGCAGGTAATAGACATAGGCAGAGAGTGTGAACACTGTGGAGGACAACAAGCTGTAGAAGTAACTGTGGAAGCTGTGGCAGCCTTATTGTACAGGCAGACCCAGAGTGAGGGTACTCATTCCATTCCAATTAAGGCATGTGTTTAAGGCAGCTATGTTAGGCAATGGTACCACTACCAGAGTATTAGGCAAGATGTTTGTTGTGTCCTTGAGAATCATAGGGGATAAATATAAGATTATATCCACCATTTGGGCAACTGTCACACCATGTGTTACAGTTTGGTACTAATTTGGAACATGTATGGTGGCAGTCCTTGCTACAAGCAGGGACTTCAAATGTGTATGTTAGTTGTGCAGCAGCTGTACTAATCTGCACTGTGAGTTTGGAAGGATTGTGTTGTGCACTCTGATATTAGTGGGGCTCATTTGCATTACCTGAGTTGAAATCCTCTGTGAATGCATATTAATGCATGACATGAAACTTTATGCAGTTATACTTTTGCTACAGGGATATGTGAAGTATGTTACATTTGCAGGCCTGTGACTTCCATCAGTGAAAACCAGGCATTTCATTTTAAATGCATTGTGTGCATAAAGAGTGCATGACTCAGTCAATATTTGCTGGCTTCATAATAATGTAATTTAACTGCCACACACACCACTGATTTGAAACCAGGACTGTGTGTAGGAAAATGTACTATTTGCAAGGTATATGACAGACTGAGCTACTGAGTCACTGTTACAGCAGGTTTATTTGCACGATATAAGTGCACACATACAGGCTATGACATACTTGTTTTACATCCATCATTCATCCATCAGTATGTGCATGACTTCATATGGATGTATTTCTGCACCAGATTCCTAGTTGAACATGTATTTTGCCATTAACATCTTAGCAGGTGTATTTCTAAATGTCGCTGCTAAAAGGGCACATTTACCTGCTATCAGAGACCTCACTTACATGCATTATTCTGTGTTTGTATTTCTAGTGGTGTACTATTGCACCAGACTCCAAGGTACACTCCCATTTTTTCCATTAGTTTTTAATCAAGTTTGAGCAATGCAGCACAATGCACAGCTCCACTGAAACACTCTTAATGACTGTAACTTGCAATTACTATGTTATGCTTAAACCACCTGTTTTAATTAACAGCTGTGTGGTGTGGCAGGTTAATGCAGTGGCCTGCAGGTGCGATAGTCTTGGGTTTGAAATAGGGGAAAGGTGTTTATTATGATTTAAAAACACATATATCAATACATCTCCATTTAGTTGAGCTTAGCGAAGCTGTGTGAAGCGGTGTGTCATGCAGCATCATGCAAAAAATGTATAAAGAAAAGAAAAATGTGCCCATTTTTTATAAGGTGGAATGTTGGGGAAGGGACATAGGTACATGTGGAGGAGGTAAGTTGTGTAGGTGGGAAAGCTTCTGCAAACTGACAAGAAAGACAAGACAACAGGTGGGGTGGTGTGTGACACAAGAGGGGGGTGAACTCCTTGGATGGGGAAGGTGTTATGGAATCTCAGTCCAATGTACCTTCAGATGTAGCAGCATGACTCACATCCCCACCCATGGGACTGTTGGCACTGCTCTGTCACTGCACAAACGGTGGCAGTGGTGGACTCTGGACTCCAGGGTGAGCCTGCCCCACCAGCCAGCATGCTCTCCATCTGACGCAGGTGTCATCCAAACCCATGGATGACAATGTTGTGCACCAAACCCGGCAGTTCATCACTGGTGACAACTCACACTCCACCATCGCTCCCAGAGGGGGGCCCAGTCCCATCCCATGGGGTGGTACTACCTGATGCTGCAGGTAGTGCAGGCTCAGCAGAGGGGGCACCACTGGAATGGGCTCCAGATGTGCTGGGAACTGGTATCATGGCCGGAGGAGGCAAGGTAGGTGGATCATGAGGAACCGGACAACCTTGAACCACTGTAGTAAAGTAGTTATAACAATATGTTAAGGTTAGTAATAACCAAACCAATGTTAGTATTAACAGAATGGAACATGATGCTTATTAATCCAGATACACATTAAGGTATATTATGTATAACACAACATGAAGTAACATAACAGTAAGTATGTTAATAGCAAGCCAGTGTGAATTAAACCATAAGGCCAACAAAACAGTTAGTTTAACAAAATGTTAATATTGAATCATAATAATAAATAGCAATAATAAATTAAAAAAGATAAGGGGTGGAGTGAGAGAGAAAATCATACGATTGGTGACATCACAGATGATATCCCTGTAAACACTGGTAAGACATACTTCTACAGGTATGCAGTGTCAGTTGTGACTACAGTGACTACAATTCTTCTATAGCTGATGTAGTACGTATATACCTGTCAAGCTGATAGCATGGGACAGTGTGGTCTAAGCACTAACAAATGCAGGTACACAACTACACAGAAAAGTTTCAGATAATGTGGATTTACATAACTATCAAGGTGTTCTGTAAATGGATTTGGTAATACATTGCATTCCAAGAAATCATTTATCTGGTAATCATGTGCCAGACAAATTAAGCAGGTCTAATTACATTACGAAAAATCATGACAGTTGAGAGGTATGTTTGTGTACATTAAGTAAACTAGACAGCCATCTTGCCTTAGTTGGCAGGCATGGGAGTAGAACTCAATAGCTGTGACTACATGGGATATTTACAAATAATGTAAAAATTGACTGCAAAAAACTTAGAACAGACATGCAATGAATACTGCCCTACTGAAAACAATAAGAAATATTCATTTAGGAAACCACAATGCTGCGTAACACTTTATTGATATTGGTGGTAATTCTCTGTGAAGTACATACAAAATATCTGCTAGTAAAGTGAGCTACATCACACCCATATACCTTTGTTGCTAGAGTGGAAGAAAAAGAGAATATCATGTGACTGAAACTGGCCTGCAGACAGCCTTGAACTGTACTATGAGCTGAGCAATACATTTTTAGACCATTAGTTTTGCATTCTACAGTTATTATATTTTACACTTGACTGCAGCAACCTTACAATAGACATGCAATGCATACAGCTCAGTGCAATTATGTTATGACACCAGAATCCTGCTTTACACCTTTTGGCTTACTGTTATTTATATTTTTTATTGTTTTTTTTTTGCAATACAGTTGTTATTGTTCATTTATTGCACTACAGTTCTAATTGTCCATTTATTGCACTACAGTTTTTATTGTTTATTCTTTATTGCAGTACACTTTTTTATTCTTTATTGCTTATCACACTACAGTTAGCATAATATATCCCTATTTACACCACACTCACTGAGCAACCTGGCCAGGTGCCCAGCATGGGACTGAATGTTGCAAATCCTCGCAGCTGCAGCTGTTAAGAGAGGAGCACACAATTATGCATACTAGTTTTGCACACATTCAGCTTGCATTTTGGTAAAACATTGGAAAAAATACTTACATATGTCTGGTGCATGCCCAGCCCTGGCTTCTTGGACCCAAGTGTCCAATGTTCCCCTCTTCCTATGCTTCAGGTCATCACAGTGGTGACGACACTGCTCACCAGTGCGGGGGATACCAGTAGCACTGGTAAGTTCCCTGGCCAATCGATCCCAGGCCTTAGCCTTACATTCTGAGCCCCGGTAACCACCCTGCATCAGCCTAGGTTCATAACTGCATATCAGGAGCCAAACAAAATCCCTGGACTCCTGTACACCCCATCTCTGCACCCAAAAGTGTGCACCCTCTCCAACACCACCTGGCATACTGTCAGTTAGATAGTCCAACGAATGCTGCAGAATTCCCACCTATTGCCCTTAATATAGGCTGTTTTCCCACCCTTACATGCCATTCATCACCATTCAGAAAAGCACTGTGTTACTTAGCATCATGCAAACCTACTTAGCGGAGCTGAGCATTGTGAAAACTCGCACAACCATGGTTTTAGTGAAGCTTAGCAACACGCAAACAGTAGTAGCCATTAACCATGTTTAAGCAGTGCTTAGCACCGCGCAGATCTCCCAAATGTAAAAGTTATCTTTTTAAATTAAAAGACATTTTCTATTGCATTAGACAAATGATATGTGTGCTAGGGACTTGAACCCAGCACCTACAAAACTTTAGACCTCACTCTACCCATTTAGCTACTTGGATAGTATACAAACTAGTATATCTTCACATGTACTACTAAGCTCCATGCCACACCATGCAAATGGGCTTAAACAGGCTTAAACATAACCAGATATAAATAATTAATTACATTCAGTTTTTATTTTTAGATGTATGGCAGGTGTCAGCTGTCTATGTATAAGCACAGCTTGACATTGCTGTGCTCCACCCCACACCATGCAAACAGACATTACAAAAAAATGAAGACAGATAATATTAGAAATTTAAAACACAAGCAATTAATTCATAGCACATTTCAACAGTAGCAGGGAAAATTACAGGGAACCTCAACATGTACATAACATCTGACCAGCCTCTACACTTCTGCCTAAATTAATTCAATATACCTGTTACTATGCTCTCCCTCAGCAGCATGCTACAGAGGGGGAACCATGGCCATGTACATAGGTACATTCTGTGTAGGCACTACACAGAGCCTACATGGATTTTATTGAATCCTGGTGTTGGTTTTCAATAACAAGTTTCTAAAAGAGAATCAGTACTATATGGTACAGCTTTTGTACACCTTTGCCAATATAGTGCATTAAATTTCCTTGAGAAGTGAGTGGACAGAAGATAGTTAACCTGGCTAGTCTACTGTTTAAGTGCAAGTAACATTCTAGCTTTCCCCTCCATACTTCCCCTCCTGTCAATTGTTCTGCACTTATGCCCTTCTTAAATTAGTCTATGTATTCTCTATGTACTACTCACTCCACTAATCCAGTCCATGGGGTCATAAACTCTCTTTGTAAATTAGTACTTTTACAGCCCCATTGAATAATTTAATCCTACAATCTTCTGCCTAAGCCCATCCCTACATGTTACCACGGAGTCTCAGGCTGCTTTAATCTCATCCTCAGCCAGCCTACTAACATGTAAATTAGTATTGTTACAGACCCAGTTAGTAATTTAATCCTACAATCTATTGCCTACGCCCCTCCATACATGTTGCCATGGAGTACAAAGTTGATTTAGCCTCATCCTCAGCAAGCCTACTAGCACTAGATTTTCTGAGGTAGTGTAGCTGTTACTTCATGTTTATGACAACCCAGATCTTCTAAAGCATACTAGAGCCACTTGTAAAAGATACACCTAACAGCTAAATTGGGGGCTAGTGTCTTCAGTATCATTATCATCAGTAAACAGCACCACAACAAAGCATTACTGCTAAATATGTTGAGACAGTAAAGAAATTCTTGCCCATGACTCTGAGGCCTTGTATTCATCTTAATAGTTTATCTCAGCCATGTAGCATAAATACAAACACTATTACCTCTCAATTGTCCATATCTTCCCAAAATGCTTGGATTTATTTTTGCCTCATAATTTGTATCTGTTCTTCATAAAATGTACTTTTTTCTGGCAAATCACTTGGGACTAAAATTATTAAATAATAACAGCATTTTAGTTTCAGATTTTGTTTCCTTCAGAAAATGCATGCTAATAAGAAAATGCATGCTAATACAAAACCTATTACTCTAGCAACTTTAAAGTTTATAACAGCAATATTTAAGTTTGTCTTTATTTTAGGGCCTTTATCCCACCCCCAATATTTTGCCCTTATCCTAACATCACATCTGCATCTGCATCCTTACCTGCTGTTACTGGGAGATGCCTGTATGCTTAAGGTTCCATAAGCCTGCAGCACATACCAGAAATCTCTTAGTCATTGATGACTCCATTTTTCAGACATACAGATGCAACAGTTACCAGACTAGCAAAGCATAGGGTGACAGCTAGCTGCCTCTATGGAGCAAGGTAAGGATCAAGATAAAACTAGGACCCTTATGTCCTGCACCACCCAGAAACTGTTACAATCTTGTAGTTGTCCATGTTTTAGTGAATGATCATAGGCATTCCATCCTGGGTGAAAGAGACATTGTTGAATTGTCTTCTTATGTCTACAAAGAGGTCAGCATTTAGCAACATTTTACTATCTACAAGAATGGTACTCAAATTCAAGGATAAAATAATTGGATAATAAACTGATGTCACTCTAGGGCAGGAGTTACAGTCTGTGTCTGTATGGAATTAAATGGTTAGTAGACTTCCCTGATTTGCCAGAAATGGCCTGAATCTTTTGCGTCTAGGATTTTGCATACTAGCTAAAACTTTTGCTATATCCATAGTGCTTTTCTAGGCAGAGTTCAGCAAGTTTACATCCCTACATCAAAAACTTCAGTCTGGATTATATCATAATAACACTGTTGAATATCAAACGTCTAAATAATAAAATCTCTGAATATGAGGCCTTCCTTA
This sequence comes from Protopterus annectens, assembly GCF_019279795.1. Classification (NCBI taxonomy): domain Eukaryota; kingdom Metazoa; phylum Chordata; order Ceratodontiformes; family Protopteridae; genus Protopterus; species Protopterus annectens. Next base: position 1,573,901,135 of record NC_056741.1, on the reverse strand, counting down.
ACCTTAAGGACATCAACATTTGTGTAATTACAGAAACCTGGTTCCATTGCAATGATGGTACTCTGGGAACCCCTGGGTAAAATGTGTATCATGCATTCAGATCCACTGGCAGCTGTGGAAGGCGATCTGTATTTATTTATAACCCCATTATCTGTCACTAGAATTCACATGTTACAAATCTTGAAATGGTTGAAGTCTTAGTTACCCTCAATAAGATTAATTATCACATAATAGCTAACTATAGATCCCTATCTGTAATTCCTTCGGAGCATGCAAAATACATTAACTAGTTATAAAACATAACAGTCAAATGAATTACCTTTCTTATGTGTGAGTTTGACAAGCCACACACACAGACTGGCAAACATTAACTACCAACAAGTCTACCCAGAGGTTTCTGAACTTCGTAAATGCCAATGCATGTGACCAAATTGATCCCTGCCCACCAGGGTAATTTATCTTCTTAATTTGGTCCCATAAACATGTGTCCCAGTTGCACCACCATTTTTTCTTATCCCTTTAATAGTCAAATCTAACCATCTTGCTCTTCTCTATGAAAACCTACTTTCTGGTACCTGATAACTACTCTATATTTTGTGTTTACTGCAGAATAAATTATTCAGCATTTATTGATCTTATTGATAATCACAAATGGGAAAGCTTCACAGCAAACCTTTTAACTGAGGGTGCTTCCTGCTCTCTCCTCTGAATTTTGCTTCCTCTTAGATAGATGCACTGAGGTATCCATGCCAAGCAGCCATAGCATAATGTAAAGTTTAAAAGTAAATCCAAATGGCATCAACAAAAATTATAACAAGAAAAGAGGCTCTTTGCCATTGATAAATTATGTGCACTTCATTATTATGAAAACTGGTAGGTAAGTCTCTCGTCATTAGGCAGTGTAAGGTCAGCTATGAACTGAGGATTGCAACTAATTCAAAAAACAGCCTTCACCACCTATGTTAAGAAGTTTAAAAGCAAACAGCAATTCTGTACTAAACATATCTCTAATGGCATTTCCTTCTTGGACCTCAAGGACATTATTGATTTTCTTGTGGACAAAGTCTCTTCCATCTTCACTCCACCCTCTGTCCACATTCACACTCCTTCTCCTGATTTGGACCAAATCCTTTTGGTAATTTGAAAAATTAAAATGTATATATATATAAATATGTGTGTGTGTGTGTGTGTGTGTGTGTGTGTGTGTGTGTGTGTGTGTGTGTATTTGTGTGTGCCTTCTGGGTACTTCCTTGAAACCATGCTATCTGAACTGCCATGTACTACAAGGCCTTTCACATTTGTGAATTGCTGCACTTCTAGCTCTTTATATCATCACTGCTCTTTAATTCCACACAATGGTCAAAAGAGATGCTATGTAATTAATCCTTTATCAAAGTTAACAAACAATTAATGCATAATGTGTTCCCTACGGAGTGGTGTACAACTATATGGCCAGTCATTTAATGAACTATCAGGCCATCTACAGTGCAGCTGGCTTGATCTTCAGTTTGCATGACTGACAGCATGGAATTGTATGTAATGTGCATATGTAGCATAACAGTCACCTGTATCCGTCATTCCCTCAGGGCAAGATAATAAATACCTCATTCATGAGTAAAGCTGTGGTACACAGACAACAGGTATGGACCATACAACATGTGTTTCATACAAAGAGATGCCTATGTGACAGACAATACATCAATGATTTTGATTCACTTTGGTAAATTGTGAGACCGCTTCCTGCAAATGTTAATGAAATCAACATTCCATATACAGATATGCATATATATTGCCGATAAGTAGACTTAAAGCTGGAAACTGTGATAGTGCCATCTAATATTCACCTAACGTGTACTATATAGCATGCTGCATGCCATGATGGTATACCACAGACAACAGCATGATACAGTACCCACAAGCCAGCAAAACCACCACCATGCAAAATACACTAGGAATAGACCATCAAGATAAGCCTGCACCAAGATCACGTGCAGCACAAAGGGCAAGATACAAACAGACAAAGGTTAACAATGTCAAAAGTTCAGATATGTGGACCATCACATTCCAACTTGAATCAGCTTCTGGGAATGCCATGTTAATCAGCAGCATACACTCTGAGAACACAAGTACAAGCTGCATGTTGTATGTAAGACAGTAGCCCACATGATATATGTAAGGCAGTTTTCAAGCAGGTCAATATTTTTGTAGCACACAATCAATACAGAGAGAGATGGCCAGTGATACCAAACAACACATGAAGCAATGCCCTCCACCTTAAAAGTATATAGCCAGGGCATGAACCCACAATGCATCAACATCTGTGCAATGCTAAAACAGCATGTGTTGCTGTGATGCCTGACCATGTCTGTCGATGAGAAAGAATTGTCACTGGCAGCTTAATGCAGATTGTGTCTTCATAAGAAATCATGCTTGGGAATGCTATGAATTGGCCTTGATATGACACAGTACTAGCGGAAGCCTCAGGATATTGTTGTTGGGAAACTAACATTATTGTGGCAATGCTCTGGCAACAGTTGTCCTAGAGCCATCTGCACAGGAGCACATATGCATACAGCGACCTAACAGTGTGGCACATCTCAGTTCTTGGGAAAGTCTGGCATATCTCACAAGCTGCATGTCATATGATATGTAATACTGATAAAAACACACAAAGTACATTTCATGTTGGTAATTCTGGAGGACAGTGTATGCAGATCATTAAATTACATATTACCACTGGAAGAAGGGGCATTTGCCTATGTACTTTGTAGTTTTCTTTCTGAAGGAACACTGAGGTAGCTGTTTAGATTAATGCATAGGGCCCAGCACTGTTACTTCAATGCACAGCTCTTCTGTATCAGTGGTGATGGTCACATTGTATCTGCTCACAGCTCTGCACCAGGTATTTAAAGTGTCTACTACTGACAGTGTTGGCGGTTTGACTACTGTCACTGTGTAATAATTATCATGGCTTCCTTTGATACTCTGTTGCTCTGTCTGCCATATGTTGGGATGTACTTTCATAGTATGTATTTCTTGCTTTTAGTTGTCATACTCTCCCTGGTAGTGGTAATGTTATGGCTATAGTTTTCTTTATTCCATGTCATTATTGTCCAAGTTCTTTTTTAAAGACTTATTGCAGTTGTACAACAGGCACCTGCATGAAATTTATCTCTTATCACATACATGCTTTTGTATAACCATTTGCCATATCACTTTTTTCCTTTTTTGTATTACTGTTCAAAAACAGGTGAAAGCATAGCCAATAGTAATTCAGCATTCAGGTGCATATCAGCTTCTTGAACATGTTGTTTTTCATTACTAAAGTTTTGTCTTGTTGACTGTTGCTGCCATGCCTGATGTCTGGCATGTTTACAGTTTAAACAGTGATCGACCATGTTTATATAAGATGAGTACCTTAGTACAGTGGTTTACTAGTAATATTTTTCCTAGTTGCATATTAGCATTCTGCTACTGTGCAGAGGTGATGATGTACTCCCATTCTCATGGGTGAGATGAAGATTCAGCCATTCTAATTTAGTCTAGTGAGCTTTACTTCCTGGAAAGTCTACAAGACTGTCATCAGATCATGTCTTTTCAGAAGTGAAAGCAAACCCCAGTGACTTGGCCAGAGTAAAAGAACTTGTTCTTCCTGCATAATTTCAATAGTGGTAAATTGAGCTACTCTACTGTCTCATTGCACATGTAAATGTGCATGTGAACTAACAAATCTTGAAACAACAGAAGTAATGTATTTTTTTTTTACCAGGAGTACATATGCCTAAAGTATTTCAGCTAAAGTGTCAGTGGTGTAACAGGTAGCATACTTGCCTTTGGTGCAGAAAGCTGTGGGTTCTATTCCTGATAGTTGATACTGCAGTCCAGCATAAGGGGGGTGCTGCACTACTGAGTATGTTGTCATTCAGATAAGATGTAAAACCAAGGCCTCATTTGAGTTGGTGTCACGACAAGTAGATCTCAAATTCACAGCACCTATTGAAAAGAGTAGGGGGTTCTTCATTTAAAAATATTATGTACAATACTATTCACAAACTTACATATTTACAAATTTACACAGTGTACAAATTTCTACTCCTTCCCATTGTCATGCAATGATATGTATCTTCCTTTTTATTATGTTAAACATCCATTATCTTATTTGAACCCTACGCTTTTTTCCATAACCACCATATACTTTTTCTTAAACTTTCTTAAAATTACTGCTAGTCTTCATTTACCATTAAGCATGATTTCATTTAGCCTTTCATTTCAAATAGTCCACACAATATATAATACTTCAATTTATTTTACTCACATATTCCTTAGTTTTATGCCTATAATATCCATACATAATCACATCCATACTTATTTCATTTACCACCTTTATATTTTCAAAGAAATTTTCTTTACACATTTTTTCCAAAATTTTGCAACCCTTATACATTGTAAGAAATCATGTTTTGTAGTTCTTCTTTACCACAATATATATAAATGCTTTTACTGATTTCTTTTTAATATGGCATATTTCCCTTTACTGTTAATTTATTAATTACTAATCTCCATAAACAATCTTGACATTCTATTTGCTTATTACACCATGCTTTTCATACTTTTATAGTTTTTCATTCACTAACTCAGCCCAAGGATTTACTTAATAATATTGTATCGTGATATTTTTATACCACACTTTCCTCTCATTTTCTATTTCATCAATTTTTGTTTTCCATTAAAAAAATCCTTGCTAACATCTCGTTACTTCATTTAAACATAGTTTCCTCTTTTTAATTTTTTAACATATCCCAATGTCACTTATATTTGTACTTCAGTAAATTTACTACAAACTTTTCATTTGTATCATTTATCTAAAACAAAACTTTGTACAAATTCAAAGAAGCAGAAAAAATAATTGGGTTTATTAATCCTAAACCTCCATCTTCCTTGTACATGTATAGTACTACTCTGTTTACTGGATTCAATATTCAACCCCATATAAAAGAAAAAAAATTACTTGAAGTATTTATTTTTCATAAATTATGGACAACATATAGATACTAGCTAAATATGTAATCTTTCCCAGTATAACTGAATGAATTAAATAAACCTTTTTATTAAATGATAGCTTGTATGTTTTCCAAAAACAACAAAGCTCCTTTATTTCATCTATTATCCTATGCCATTGTTGCACACTCACATTTTTACCTTGAAATGTTATTCCTAATACAGATATTTCTTTCATTGAGAAAGCTATTCCTCCTGCCTTTACTATATCACCCAGTCTTTTACTTTTTTCTTTATTTAAACTCATGCCTATTATTATAATAAAACAATGATGCATACAGAATATAAGTTCTTTCATCCAGACCTTGTTTTTCATAATCAATATATCATCTGCATAAATAATCATGACTGGAACTGTTATCCCTTCATTAGTAATATAAGTAGCATCACTTGTGTGCAGATTTACATCTCTGACTAATACATTTATAACTAATAAAAATAATATACTACTCTAATAACATCCCTGACTAATGCTATTCTTTATATCTATTTCTTTTTTAGCCATATATTCACTAAAATCCTTACTTTATTTTTATTACATGTAAAACAACATACACCCTTAATTTTCTTACTAATGGTATAGTCCCCCATAATTGTCCACAAAATGTCATGTTTTACTGTATCAAAAGTTTTATTGAAATCTCTCAACATGAGCTTGGTATCATCTGTCCTGTTCATAATATCATCCACAATTTCTCTAACTATGAATAATAATTTCTTACATCCTTTTCCCTTTAAACTATATATATATGCTATCTTCCATAATACTTTTTATTTTACTTTCCATTCTCTTCTGAATTATTTTCATAAACATCTTATAAATGGTATTATTTGATAATATAGGTCTTGAAATTTCAATTTTATTTATATTCTTTTGATACATACAAATGTAAGTATACCACTACATAAATCTTTATACATAATTTTATTTTCTCTTCTTGCTATACTCCTTTCTTCTTGACCTTGTCCCCTCTGCAGCATTAATCTATAGAACCTAACTTTATTCTAGCCCTTGTGTATTTCTTTTACTACCTTTCTCACTTTTCTCCCTCTTTGACTTACAAATGACACCACTAGAACCCTGAGTGTACCTGTACTTCATTGTAACTTAAACCTATGCAACAACTATGTGCTACGATTCTTCTTCTTAGACACAATTTTTATTTTGTATTACAAACACTATTATTTCTCTTATGCAGCTGAACTTTAGTTCATTTTTAACTGTTGTATCTAGTAATTTTACTATGTTTGGAGCCTGTGTCCCTGTGAACTTAGTCATGTTTTAAGTATTGTGTTTTGTAAATGTTCACTATTTTTGGAGCTTAACTCCCTGGGCCTCTGCTGAAAATGGACATGTATCCAGCTAGACTAGCCCAGTCAACAAATGTAAAATAAATAAATAAATAAAATAAAACCTTCATTAACCACTTATTCATTACTTTTAAGAAATATTTTTTCTGCCAATCCATAAAATTCTTATAAAAATGGTATTCTATTCCATCTGATCCTTAAACTGACTATAAATTAACTTGTTTAAGTACCTTATCTAATTCACAATAGGAAATCTTAATTTCCAGTTGCTCATTTTTTTGTTTTATCAATTTTTAACATATCACTTTTTTGTACTTTCTTTTCTATCTAGAAACATTTTCTTTACATATTGTGATAGTCATAATTTATTCCTGAGATCATTTTATATATCCTTCGTTATCTTTCATTTCTCTCATTGGGCGGCCACGGTGGTGCAGTGGTTAGCATTGCTGCCTCACAGCAGCAGGGTTCTCCAGTTCATCCTTTGCTGGGGGTGCCTTCTGTGCAGAGTCTGCTCCTCCTCCTGGTGGTGCGTGGGTTTCTCTCTGGGCTCTGGTTTTCACATCCCAAAGAAGCATGCGCACAGGGTGGATGGGACACTGTAAATGGGCCCTATGTAGTGTCTGTGGAAGGTTGGGGCAACTCACACTGCTGGCACACATAAAAAACATCACTGCCATTCAGATTGCGGACAAGGACAAGGTGATCGGCGGAGCTAACGGGGATCTTTCATTTCTCTCATTATACTACTATTCTATTTAATTATGCTACTCAAATAAGCTGATACATCTTTTTTGCCTTGTAAATAATATCTTTGCCTAAATAATGGGCTGGATTCATGAAACCTCCGTGTAAGACTTAATATGTCTTACTCGGAGGCTGCAGTTGAATGGTATGACGTCAGCATGCCATGCATATTCATGAGGGCATGCTGAATCATACCCTAGGCTAACACGGTCCATGTAGGAAAGTAGGGGGCGTGTCCGAATGCCGAGTACTGCAGAGGGACACGCCCCCAAAGAGTCAGAGGCCAGAAAGTAAACACCCACGACTGAGTCCTTAGAAATGTCAAGGAACACAACACAACACATCCCCACAGAATATAAACCCTACTGAAAATGTGTAAAATGTAAAAATAGCAGTTTCATTTTTTTTTTATAATTTCAAAAATGTTTGCCCGCATTTGCGCTCATTTGCGCAGGTATGCCCTTTGCTCAGCCACAGTTAGCAGACATTGAAAAGCATATAAGATCTACATATGGAAATTAAGCCAAGTAGCAATAGCGTAACGGTAGAGACGTTGGCCAAAGAGGAGGTAGTCATGGTTCGAGCCCCCACAACATCATTCACCATTTTTATTTAAATAAGTATGAAACAATCCCCTGACACACATATGTATATATATATATATATATATATATATATATATATATATATATATATACATAAAACTATAATTTAAGTAAAATGTAATGAAATGGGCCATGTATTTGTGAAGAAATCCAACAGAATAATTTATAAAAAAAAGATTATAATTGCCCATAGCTGAGCAGCAGTTTAACAAGCTGCATATGAGTGCCCGTAGGTGAGCAGCACTTTAACAAGCTGCATATGAGTGTCCGGAGGTGAGCAGTGGTTTAACAAGCTTAATATGAGTGCCTGTAGCTCAGCTGCACTTCACCCAGTGTAATATGAGTGCTCATAGCTAAATAACGCGTTACCCAGCGTAAGCCATTTGCGCGGAGCTGTGTAGTGCGCCAACCAGCTTACCGGCAGGCAACATTGGGCAAGGTGTATCAAGGCCTCCTTTACACAGACACACCTCCTAGCCTGTCAAGACAGTAGTAAAATAAAAAAAGCAATGCCAAGGATCGAACCCGGGATACTGTGCACCATAGTCAAACTACTGAACCACTAAGCCATGACAGTTGTACTGATTAGCACAGTATTAGCATATATATAGGAATGAATGAAAATAGAACCATGACAAAGCAGGTTTGCTTTAAGCTGATAAATATCCAAACTAGCCAATCAGAGATAAGTATGGGAAAACCGGCATATATAAGCCTCATAGGCGGGAATACACACCATAACTGATTGTGGTACCCATTTGCAGTCAGGATGGCAGATGCAGGAGAGGGAAATCACTTTAGAGCACAAAGGTGGGGTGTTGAGGAGTCAAAATATATGGTTTGGCTCCTAGTCCATGATCATGAAGCACAACTCATGCAGGGCCAGGTTCAATGGGGTGAGTATAAGGCAGAGGCATGGAACCGGTTGGCACATGATCTCACCAGTGCCACAGGCTTTCTGAGGACTGGTGAACAGGTCCGTCACCACCATGCGGACCTGAAGCGACGTAAGGAGGACCAACTGAACCGTTGGATCCAGGAGGCCCGCCAAATGCCCAATGCCCCACTACTGAGTAAGTATCCATGTAATTACGTATGTAAGAAATGCTATCCTAGCCTATAGTATGTAGAGGTATGTTCCAATATTCCTTCATTTATATTACAGCTGCAGATGTTCGTCCCACAAATCGGCGAGCCTATGCTGATAGGCTACTGAGGGGGTTAGTAAATATTTAGCTGGTATTGTTATAGAATATAAGTGAGACAGATTGTAAAAGAGTTCAGTGTTGTAACCCAGTACTAAAGGTGAAATAAGCCTAGAATAAAGATTCTGCTAGTATTGTAAGATTAGATAAGTGATGCAGCCTGGAATCCAATCCAGTAATAAAGATTAAACAAGTCTCAAATAGAGTTTCCACCTGTATTGTAATATCAGGTAACTGCTTCAGCCTGAAAATGAGTGGTAATCAATCAACAAAGGATAGACAAGTGTCAAATACGTAAATTCTGCCATATGAAATAAGTGAGTCAGCTGGAAAGGATTGTTGTAACCCAGTAATAAATGTTAATAAAGCCTAGAATTAAATATCATTCTGAAATGTAAATATAAAATAAGTGAAAGAGTGTGAGAAAGACAGTTTGAACCTACCAAGAAAGCTGTAATAAGTCTGGAATAAAGGTATACTGCAGTCACTACATAATGAAATGAATGAGACAGCCACAACCAAAGAGTGTAATGTCTTAAATAAAGTACAGAACCTGGACTGTCTCTGTCCTACAATTTGGATATGTTGCTGTACCCTTGCATTATGGAGATAGTATGGTTGTATGAAATGCTGAACATCCACAGTTGTCTAGACCCATATAAATCAAATGTAGCAGGATGCTGTACCTGAACACAGCCAGATATGAACATATATGAATAAAAATGGAATATATATTAATGTAGCAGTAACATCCCCATCACCAACATTCCTAAGGTTACATACAGGAAACTGTACTAATACATGTAGGGGATATATATCTGCATCTACTAGGAATGTACAGTATATGTTTAGGTAGTGTAAGTTGTTAATGTAATATTTCTCCACCCTACCCTATTTTCTCAAATTATGCCATTCCACACCAAATTGGGTATGTGTATTCACAATTAATTCCCATGGACATTTGTCCTGTTGGTTCATACATATCTGCATGCACGTTGATGCATGTGCCCTGTTCACATATCCAAACCTGATGGCCTGTTGCCACCAATCAACCCTGCATGCTGTTGGAATGTGCACTGTTGTTCTAAATATGCATGTGTTATGCTTGCTGCTCAATGTTCGGAATTCATGGGTGTTTGGTTAATGGGAATACTGATGCATGCTGTTACAACTAATTTTGAATGGTGTTGTTTGTTACTAACCCAAAATGCCATAAAATACTGCTAAACATAGGACAACAGGGAAGGCGGGTTCCAGCGGACCCACCTCTCCCACCTCAGCTGGCGAGTGTACCTGGCACCAGTGCCCAGGTCAGGACCTCCTCCTCCGGTGGCCCTGTGCCACCTTCGGGTGGAAGCATTGCAGGGGATGGGGCTCATCCCCCCTCTGCAAGCATGGCTGGAGGAGAGCCTCCACTCACCCTCCATAATGTCCGGTCTGTGGTGCGTAGTGAGATCAGGTGTTCTGTGACTGATCACCTACGCCAGCTCGAGGCGAGAGTGGCGCAACTCACGGGTGTGCCTGCCCATCCTATCCAGCCCCCAGCACAGCCCCAGCCTGGGCTGTGAAGGTGCAGTGGTAACTGCCCATGGGTGGGGATCTCAGTTCCACTGTTGCCATCTGTGGCTCATGGGATCACGATATCCAAACATCCGTACCTGTCAATTGTGTTTACCCCCCACATGTGTCATACTTTGCCCCTGTATGCGTCTTGTTTGTCTTTTCTGTTAACCTCCCCAACCTACCTCCCCAAATATACGTACTTCCTGTACCTCACATTCCACTCTCACCTGAAAAAAAAAATAAAAAAAGGGCACTCTGTTCCCACAAAAAAATTACGCCCCATACATAGCTGCCCATATCACACACATGTCCGCTGGACATGTAAACTGATAATTCTAATTGGCAGTACAACATATTTTGTTGTCCTCACCCCTCTCTCAGGGGTGAAAGGTTTCAAATTTCACACCAAATTTCAAACATATGCACAGCTGTTGCTGATAAAGAAATGGGCAGCTATGGACCTTCCCAACACCCATCCTGCACATCCCGAGCTGGTTTCCATACTGTCTTTCCCTCTTTGTGCCCCCTTTTTCACCACTTTCCTATTCCCCATTTTGTTTTCTTTAAAAGAAATTAGTGCGGGTGTTAGCGGGAGTAAGCACTTTTAAGCAGTAGTCAGCGGATGTGCGCTTGTGTGCGCTTAGCTGAGCATCAAGCAAACTCACGCAAACCCACTTACAACTGCTTAATAGTGCCTTAGTCACTCTGTATGACAAGGCCTGTAGTCTGCTCATCAGCAAAATAAAATACCACTAGACCTTGGAAACACTAGTCTGCATGAATTACCACTGAGCCACAACAGATGTACAAGAACTTGGTGCTGAAAGAAATATATCATGAAATACAAGGAGTGAATGTAAAGGGAAAATAGGAAGGCCATTACACAAAGCTTGTTCTGTGTATCTTTACTGGCAATTCTTGTGGAATTGCATTACATTAGTGTGAGAAGAGAAACAGCCATGCTAGTAGGTAATAATGTTACAGTAGCACCTTACAAACCCCACACAGTATCAGAGCAGGATAAACACCGCCATATTTGAATAGGTAAGAGGCCAGACCTCCCAACTGTGACTGATTTACAGGGATGTCCCTGATTTGCAAACAACTGTTACCTGTGCCCCACTGACTCCCTGTGAAATGTACTAACAGTAGGCAGAAAGGTGGGGAATCCCACGTAATGGTAACTGTCAATTAGTTAAAGTCGACACTACTTGCATGTCAGAAATGGTGTAGTAATCCATATGCTCAAAATACCCCACAGTCACAACTGCAAAATATCTGAAATATATCACGGGTGTAGCCCACTGATATGTACCTTTCCCTGAGGCTGGTCAAATATATACCTGAGAGTATTTGAGGCCTGCAAGTGTCAGAAACACACATGCATATCAGCCTGTCTGCTGTTGCATACTCTGCGAATAGCTGTAGAATTACTTTCACAAGCATGCCCTTATGTAGGAGTACAACACAGAAATATCAAAGGATGTAGCCATCTAACATACTAATGACAGTATAGCAGTTCACAAGCACTGCATGTGCCTGATATTCATAATTGTTAGTACAATATAGTTAGTTGTCCTCACCCCTCTCTCAGGGGTGGAAGGTTTCAAATGTTACAGCAAATGTCAAACATATGTACAGCTATTGCAGTTAAAGAAATGTGCAGCTATGGACCTTCCCTACACCCAGCCTGCACATCCCTAGCTGGTGTCCCCACTGACTTCCTGCTTCCTGCTTAAAACTGTTTAAAGTGCCTTATTCACTCTGTATGACAAGGCCCTAGTACTGTTCAGCAGCAAAATAAAATACCCCTGTAAGTGTCAAACCCCAGACCTTGGGCTCACCAGACTGCATGAAGTGCCACAAAGCCACAGCAAACATATAAGAACTTAGTGCTGATAAAAATATATCATGCATTACAAGGAGTGAATGTAAATGGAAATTAGGAAAGCCATAGCAACACATTCCAGTAAAGACAAATATCAGGCATTCAAGGAGTGAATGTAAAGGGAAAATTCAAAAGCCATAGCAACACATTGCAAGAACTACTGTTATATGCCAGTTAATCCTCAAATCCCACAGGTAAGTACATACTCCCATGTAAACAGTGTTAGCATTAGCAGGTGTGAGTTAACATACACACTGAAAAGAGTGAACTGGAAGAAGCAACAGTCAGGTTTCAGTACAACATGCATTTCAGTGGCTACAACACAGTGTTGGATATGAGAGATATACCAACCTTCTGACTCACACAACAGTGTCCACAGCAAACCAGCATGGTCCTCACCTTGTAAAACTGAAAGGCCTACACTTACCTAACCTATCATTTTATAGCAGTGTCCTGAAATCACAGTGAGAACTGCAATTACCACACAGCAGGCTGCATGCAATTACTAAATGCTGGCCACCAATTGGTGCAGAGGCCATCACATGCACATGTGCAGATACCTACAAAAGCAGCCTGTACTGCCAGTCCACACATGCAATAATATCATTGCAGCAACTGGAGGGAGAGAGAGAGAGAGAGAGAGAGAGAGAGAGAGAGAGAGAGAGATAGAGACAGAGACCAAAAAAAAAAATAAAAAGCAAGCAAGCCAGCAAGCAAGCCAGCAAGCCAGCATAAAAAAGTTGTCAGAGACAAAGGTAATGTAAACTACATAATCTAATAATCTACATACTGTGAACCCTCCATATGTGTTAGCAGTCTGTATCTATATGTATATGCAGATGTGCATAGGGCAAGGGACATACTGCAACTGTC
>NC_056741.1:1573717885-1573885385 GCF_019279795.1 Protopterus annectens | reverse complement strand
TGGATTACCGTTGAAACTGTAAATGTGCATTGCATTCATTGCACGGGATGACAATATTCTTCATCCATTAGCTTGATACATACCCCCAGTGTGAGATTGTGCATTGTATCCCACACAGTGTGCCAAGTGCTTGTGTATACTAGTTTGTTGTATGGTGTGTGGCAGGCACTGTCAGACAGTTGTGGGCTGAGCACTGATATGTGGTATTGACCATGTGTATCCCGTGATAGACAGATAGATGCTATATATGGCAGTTAAGTGATATCAGTACATTAGAATATTAAGTGTGCCACGTGACTTGCTCACATATTTGTCATTTCTTTCCAGGGTGATGGTGCATCAGCAAAACCCACCTTATACAGCAGCAGAGGATCAGGAGATCCACCAGAGCCTGGTGCAGAATTACTGTGTGCTGTTTTCCAGGACCAGCCAGAACCAGCATGAGAAGGCTGCACTGTGGCAAGATCTTGTCCGTCGGGTAAATGACATAGGCATGCATATCCGGACATATGAGCAGGTACGCCATCACTGCAGTTATTTAATTAGACATGTCCGGCAGCATGCATCTGATATCCACAGACAACAGCTTGCCACAGGCGGTGGGGTACCTATCCACCCCCCCCTCACCAGTGTGGAGGAGCACCTCCTAAGTGTTGTCGCTCCAGGCCAACAACAGCAACATCCACAAACATGTGTCATCATGGAGGTCGGAGCCACCCAGCATGTTGAAATGGAGCATGTAGGTAACATGCCATATCAGTAGTTGACTGTTCTCTGTACTGGTAGTTTATGCGTGTGTATGATGTGTACTGTTTGTCTAGCTGTTAACCTGCCTATTCTTCTGCAAGATTGGTATTCTGAGCATAATTTGTACACCTGTGAAAGCCACCTGTTGTACTACTGTACTTTATCATACTCACAGTATCAATGGCACAGTTGTGGCCACTGGCAATCACTCTCATATTTTTGCAGGTCCCTCTGGAGTGACAGCAAGGCAGCCAATCCATGCTGGTGAGTGTGTAATAACAATACTATTGCTAATGACGTGCATGTCATATGGAGGTGTAGTCTGTGCACATGTAACACACCTACGCATAATGCATGCTGTGCATGTTTTCTGTGAGACTATGCATATACCATTATTCTCAATAGCTGCTCACTCACATGCAATACACAGAGCATGACACACATGTGTGGCAACACAGTACTGGACATTGTATAGGCATACCTGATACACATGTACACAACACACACATGTTTGGCATACACACTACACCTTAGCCTGCTACACATGTCCAATTATGACACCTGCTGTATGGCCACCCTTCAGTATCCCACTTATCATCTATGCAGCATACATAATATACCTGAGGGGTAGAGGCCTATCATGTCTTTGTGTAACTGTCTTGAACAAATAATACATTCATGTTAGGCAATGCTCACTATTGGCCACCTTACAAACCCATGTAACAAGTAGCTGTGTAATTGTGGATGTAGCCATGTTACTGCACGTCAGGTACAGCATGCTAACTGCCTGTCTGGCACACATTATTATTGTTGACTGACCACAAGAAGCATGTTGATCATGGCTCACGTTACTACACCACATCCAGTTCTGCCGACCACAAAGAAAAACATAGCAGTCATTGCGTAGCACCATCATGTGTTTTGTGTGTGTGTGTGTGTGTGTGTGTGTGTGTGTTTGTGCAAATATATGCACCCACAGCTTGTAACACTTGCACACATTGCATCCCAGGGTGGAGACAATCACTGAACAACTACACACAAGCATCAAGTACACATATACTGTTATTAACATGGGCTGTCTACACTTGCACTGCATGTTCCTGTGCAACACATATTCTGCACGCTGACACATGTGCAGTGATGTTTTTCCTTGTGATACTGTCACCCACCCTAAAACAGTATTGTGTATGTGTTGGATTGCAGGTGTGTCTGTGTTTGTATCTGCTGTACTGAGGAGTGTGCCTGTGTGCTTGTGTGCCTGTGTGCCTGTGTGCATGTATGTCTGTGTGCTTGTGCGCCTGTGTGCCTGTGTGCATGTGCGCCTGTGTGCATGTGTGCCTGTGTGCATGTGCACCTGTGTGCATGTGTGCATGTGCGCCTCTGTGCATGTGTGCATGTGCGCCTGTGTGCATGTGTGCATGTGCACCTGTGTGCATGTGTGCATGTGCGCCTGTGTGCATGTGCGCCTGTGTGCATGTGTGCATGTGTGTATGTGCGCCTGTGTGCATGTGCGCCTGTGTGCATGTTTGCATGTGTGCAAGTGTGCAAGTGTGCATGTGCGCCTGTGTGCATGTGTGCATGTGTGCCTGTGTGCATGTGTATGTGTGCATGTGCGCCTGTGTGCATGTGTGCATGTGCACCTGTGTGCATGTGCACCTGTGTGCATGTGTGCATGTGTGCATGTGCGCCTGTGTGCATGTGTGCATGTGTGCATGTGTGCATGTGTGCATGTGTGCATTTGCACCTGTGTGCATGTGTGCATGTGCACCTGTGTGCATGTGTGCATGTGTGTATGTGCGCCTGTGTGCATGTTTGCATGTGTGCAAGTGTGCATGTGTGCAAGTGTGCATGTGTGCCTGTGTGCATGTGTGCCTGTGTGCATGTGTGCATGTGTGCATGTGTGCATGTGCAAGTGTGCATGTGCGCCTGTGTGCATGTGTGCATGTGTGCATGTGTGCATGTGTGCTAATATCGTGTACACATTTGTAAACTGTGTTTCCTATCTTCCTCTCACAGGTTCTGATGTTGCTCTGGTGGAGTGCAGCAGGGAACCTGAAGCCACTGCTGGGGATAGTGATTATGATGATACATGTGTAATGGCACAGGGAGGTGTGACAGGGTCTGTCATTGGTCAGCCAATTGACACTACACAGCAGTCAACCCCATCAATGCGCACAGTCATACTGCCGATATATCCATTGTCACCAATGTCCTTAGCTGAGGGACAGCATACAGTGGGCATTGACCAGGGTAGTGTGGTATCATTGGCACATGCATCCCCTCACAGCAGCCATGGCCAGATTCCTGACATGGTACCACACAGGCAGATGTCCAGGGGTTCTCGTGGAAGCATCCGTGGTCATACTGCCCCTGTCAGACATGCCCACAGAGGTCTTTCAACCTCAGCTATGTTCCGGGCTGTAATGCAGGCACAGGCACATATGGAACGGTACACCAGACAGGGTCTGAGGGAGTTTAGAGCACATCACACCGCTATGAATGACACTATGCGTGACGTTGTGTCTGCCATCCGTAAAATCAGCGAGGTCATTGATAGACGTTGGGGGGATACATTAGAGCTCTTCCACAACTACATGTCCAGGAGCCAGGACAGTGCAGGACGGTTGAGGCATCAACGTGGATGTATGCCAGCAACATTATCAGCTGGCAGTCATCGCGGACGACAAAAAACCCGCAGCCGCTCCCATAGTGCCAATACCAGCCCCAGCAATGCTGGGTCTGTGCTGTCATTAGACCGTCTGAGAAGACCACATGCACATGGCTCTGGACAGTCCCAGCAGGGACATGTGTCCAGTCAACAACCCACTGCTTCTGCTGACAGTACCCAGTCTGGCTTAGTACCCGATACTGTCCGTAGCACCCCTGCCAGGCACAGGCACTGTACCCATGGCCAGAGACAGCGATCTGTATGACCTGGCAGGTACAGTCTGTGGCTGTCCACTAATACCCGTATATGGCAGCCATGTGGTGGAACTGTGTGCATGCATACACACACACATAATGCTAACACATAGGGCTAACACATACACACACACACATTGCAGCAACATTGCCCCATGTTGTACTGTTGTCCCTCACTAAAACACACACACACACACACACACACACACACACACACACACACACACACACACACACACACATGTCAATTGGATGTGTCAATGGCAGACTCTGGCAAACCAAGTACACACCCTGTGCATATGATGAAACTGTGCCACCTCCTGCCATCTGTAACATTGATGCAGGAACAGGGTAGCATGGTGCTGATGCACAGGGTGACTACATAGCACTGTAGTAATATTATCATGTTGTTAACAGTACAGTGTAATGATATTGTCATGGATATATTCGAGCATGCATGATGCATTACCTATGTTTGTCATTGCAGTTTTGTATACACCAGTGTTAATTCCCAAAGTGTACTGTCTGCACATGTGCCACATGGCTGTTGTGTGTACCTGTGCCTGCATGTGTTGGGGTGTGGACAGTACATGTGTGATGTTTGCAGCACTGAGTTGCAGGTGTACATTTGTGAACATGGTTAGCATGGAACATGACATGGTTTGACAGTATGCTGTGGGTGATACGGTTTCCAAATGTCAATGGTCTGCATTCTGGTAGTATACACAGCTTACATAGCCTGACATTCAGTGGTCATTACATGGTGTCTCCTCAACTGATACACAGATGTAGGAACCTGGTGTCAGTGATATCCCTGCAGTACTACACTATACCAGTAGCCATTCTTACTGAGCCCCACACATCCCTGGGAACAATACTCTTTGGCATATAGCAGTCTCACATACATGCCAACACACTACGGATATGTCCATCCATGACTGCAAATACATACAGTGGCCTACAATGCATTCTACACATGACACACCTAATCACCACAAGGGTGTCATAAGGACAGATACCTGTTGTCCAAGCCATGCTGTATTGCTGTAACGCAACTGTGGCATTGGCATCGGCATGTAGTTAACATAGTATTCCAACAGTACCATGTAGGTGGTAGCACCCATCATGTAGAATGGGTAATGGTGTGTACATGTGGACAAGTGTTATCTTGTCTTTCCTGTGATATTCACATTTCCAAAGGTATTCTGCAGTTCCTCGGTGTATCACCTAAGCAAGAAGGTGTCTGTATGCATATCGGCAACAGTTGCCATACACCTACACTGGGTGTCCATCACTCACAGACTTTGTTGTGTTTTAACATGTCTGACATATACTCCAGACATGAACCCTCACCCACATTAATCTATCAAAGCTTTCATGGGTGTGTGTCACATAGCTGGCCTAGGACACAGATCACTTCAGTAGCCTGCATTGTCACCAACATACATGTATGGCCTAAGGTCTGATAAGCTGCGGCACATGCTGGCAAAGGTAACAACTGTATTCATATGGGGCAGGCTTCACACATAGGAACTATTAAAGGTCACAGGTACATATCTGTATGTGGCACACACATACCTGATGTGTGCATTGAAATTACTGTTATAATAATATGTCATACAATAATAAAAGCAAAACACACAACACATTGACAAACTGTGTGACAAACACACAGATGGTATTTGTAGGATCCAAACCCCTACCAAACTAGGTTATGATACTTGAGAAAGACGCATTAGTGCAGCACGCTATTCGCATTACTGGATAATTTCCCTTCTCCTGCTGTATTTATAGGGTGCTGACATCATCAGTCTTTCCAAAGAGGAATGTACATCTTTTAGTGTGTTATCCCAGTCTTCAAAAAAGCCATTCCTTTCACAGAGAATTGCATACATACACACACCCCTGCCCCCACACAGCGTTTGCAGGATTCAAACCCCTACCTATGTTATGATACTTGAGAAAGAGACACATTAGCGCAGAACGCTATTCGCATTACTGGATGATTTCTCTTCTCCTGCTGTATTTATAGGGTGCTGACATCATCAGTCTTTCCAAAGAGGAATGTACATCTTTAAGTATCCCTCAGTATGGTGGATAACAAAATATCTGTGCATTAACAGACGCCTAGTTCAGGGTCACATATGCACACTGGCACTGCCAGGTTATGTTCTATAGCATGCTTCATGACCACAGGACTTGTAACACACAACACAAGTAGGGGGTGTATCCATATACATCAGAGATACACACACCTCTGGGTTGGTACCACTGCACTAAGCATGACAGGCCATACATATACAACTACCATTGTTCAAAACTGCCTTTTGGTTTGGTGTGTAGTTCAGACCACCCCCCCATACCCAGTAACCACACTTGGCTTTCCTGGGAACAGTGTAGGATATGCAGGTCTTCACACACACCATTATAGTGGTTGACTTCAGGTACACAAATATTGACTGGGGATACTACTCAGGCCCTCAACAACATCACCCTACAGCCACTACAATTTGTGAATCCATGTGCTATGGCATAACCAGTCACCACACCCACAAGGGGGAATACATATTGGACCTGACCATCACCAACATGGGGACTCTGTGTTCCACACCAGAGGTAGAACCGTCATTGTTAAGATCAGACCATAAACAACTTTCCCTGGACATCCATATCCCGTCCCCACCCCCAGCCAAGGAAATCACTGTAAAGAATTTCTCAAAAGCAGACTTTGCACTTGTGAAGACTGGGGTGTAATACTTCAAAGGCCCCGTGCTGGAGGATAATACAGCCCAATCTGCGAATCCTTTGCAAACGCATTGTATGAGCACCTGCAGGTATGCATTGATCATGCTATCCCAAATAAAAACATGACTCCTCCAAAACAGGAGACCTGTCTGGTTGACCCCAGCCATATATAAGCTGTACAACAGAAGGAGGAAGCTACTACATAACAGAGCAATATCCCACAGACCCACATAGATCATAACCTCTCCTTTGCTAATCACATTGACAGAGTCATTGCAAAGACCTTTATATAGCCCTCCTTATCACATGGGTGTTTGCATGTAGATCATGGGAGGTCATTGTGGCCCTCTACTAGTCACTCATCAGGTGCATGTTTGACTACAACGCCCCTTTTGGGGTGTAACTTACCCAACAGCTGCGGCAACTACAGTGAACACAACAGTACCTCCCCAAGAGGATCATGGGCTACACACAGATGTCCTATGCAGCTCAACTAAAGGATCTCCAGCTCTACTCAGTTGCTTAACGCCTACTCAGAGGTGATCTATGTCTGACGTACGCAGCCATTTCAAACCCAGAAGTAATGGACATGCTCCACCTCATAACATCCAAGACCCTTAGAGCTACACACTCCAGGGACTTAAACCTCAGCACAAAAATAAATAGGACATGCTGCATGGACAGATTCATTACCCAGAGGCTCCCCTCACTCTGGAATTGTATCCCAATTAAAGTTAGACATAGCCCCTCGCCAACCCTCTTCCAGTGAAATACAGCCGCATGAATGGGAAATTGCAAATTCACCCCTGGGATCTCCACTGTGTCCCTGCTTGACAGAGGCACAGCAAACTAGCCTTAAAGGGTGCCTTCTGTGACCTACTTTACAGAGGCACAGTAGGCTACTGTACTGGGGAGGTGGATGCCAAATACACTCTGCCTAGGCTTATGAATTCCCTAGAGCAGACAGCCTAGTATTGACCTCTGCACCTATGTTTATGTTTGGGATGCACAATATTTGTTGCTGCTACTGTTTGCAGGTCTTTATTGCCATTGCTTTCCCAATTTCTATGAGCAACTTCTGTATCTGCGTAACATGTTTGATCATGACAGGGTTCCAGTATATTAATATATTTGTCTCTTGTCATTTAACTGTGTGCACAGGGCGGATTGCTGGATCGTGGGAGGTTCCTGGCTTAACACATACAACTGCCAGATCCATGGTTTGTTGCCTGACATATGTCTCATTTATCCAAGTGTGTGAGCATGCCCAGTGTGACCTTTCCATATGTTATGATCTGGAGTCCACTACATTTCTGATTGTGTGTGAACATGACCAATATTGACATTTATACTGTGTGTGTTGGAAGTCATGTTGTGTTCTTACTGCCAGACTCCTTTGTGTCATAACTCAACAGGGATTATGCTGTGCCTGCAGGGTTTCCATGTGATAGTTTGCAAAGACTTGGCAACATTCTCTCATACTGGCTGAACACTGCAATGGTGTAGTGGTTTAGTACTTTCACTATGGTGCACAGTATCATGGGTTTGAGTCCCATCAGTGCTTTAAATGTCCATACTGAGCAGACCAGACTGGTTAAGGGCCATTTGGGCACCTATGAGCATGTTGCATTTTGTTCAGCTATGGCCTACTTAAACCAGGCTTGTCCAACATTGCTGTGTATTCACCAACTTGGGTGGACATTGCCAAACATTACTCCACATTGACCACAGTTGTACTAGTTGGTGTGTGTGATTCTGTTCATAGGTTCATAGTAGACTATCTGCCCTAGGGCATTTATAATCCTAACCAGAGTGTATTTGGCTTTCAACTCACATTTTAAGTTGAGTTTGCCATGACATTTTGCAAGGTTAGTATACTGTGCCTCTGTCTAACAGTGACATAGAAGTGATACCCAGGGTAAACCTACAATCTCCCATCCATTCATCAAGATTCCTCTTGAAGAGAGTCAATGAGGGACTCTGGCTAACCTGGAGTGGGGATTTACTCAAGAGTGGGGGGAGCCTCTGGGTTACGAATCTGTCACTCCAGCATGTCCTACTTATTTCAGTCCTGAGGTTCAGGTCTCTTGAGCATGTAGCTTGATGGGATTCTGATTTTCCGAGGTGCAGCATGTCCATTGATTCCAGGTTGGACATGGCTTTATACATCAGACACAGATTGCCTCTGGGCAGGCAGTATGCCACTGAGTGGAGCTGCAGTTTCTTTATCCGGGCAGCGAATGGCATGTGTTTGAGCCCTTTGATCCTCCTGGTGAGGTACTTTTGTGGTCTTTCCAGCTGCTGCAGGTGTTTGATAAGGCACATCCCACAAGGGGCATTGTACTCAATTATGGGCCTGATGAGGGATGAGTTAAGAGGCACAATGACCTCCCCTGATGTAGATGTGAATACCTTCATGATTAGCTGGGCTAGATGAAATGTTTTTCTTAACACTTTGGCCACGTGGTTATCGAATGAGAGATTGCTATCAGCTTGGGTCCCCAGGTCCCTTAACACTTCTTCCATACTTAATGGGTTACCACCTATGTGGTAATTTGTGGGCACTCAGTTTTTGTCAAAGGGGAGGACTATACACTGTTTTGCGTTTAGCTTGAGGACATGGCTCTGGCACCAGTTGTCTGTTTCTATGAGGCCCTTTTGTAGGATGCTTGTGTCAGCTGGAGGGTCAATTATAGCGCCCAGTTTGCAGTCATCTGCAAACTTGTTCACCAACAGTCCTTCTGTGTTGGCCTGCACCTCTGAGAAATATATACCAAACAAGGGAGGTCCCAGGACTGAGCCTTGTGAGATGCCACTTGTAGCTGGTTTGGGGTATGACAAGGCTCCAGCATTTCTGACCATGTGGATTCTGTCCTTGAGCCAGTTTGCAACCCATCTAGTGACATAGGGGTTTATATTGAAGCTGGTGATCTTATCTATGATGACCAAGTGGGGTACTGTATGGAAGGCTTTTGCGAGGTCCAGGTAGGCTGTGTGGACCAGCTTCTCCTTATCAATGGCCTTGGTGACTGTTTCAAATGACTCAACCAGGTTTAAGAGGCAGGATCTGCCCTTAACAAAGCCAAACTGGGTAGGATCCAGTGTCTGTAGGTCCCCAATATGTTTATTTCTGAGGTCCATGATGATCCTTTCCATAGCTTTGCAGACCAAGCTAGTCAGGCTTCTGGGGCAATAGACTGCAGTATCCATTGAGGCACCACCTTTGTAGAGAGGGACCACTGTTGCTGTACACTGCTCTTTGGGTACATATCCTGTGGTAAGGCTGAGATTGAACAGTGGTTTTATGTTGTGTTCAATTCTTTTCTTGGGGTTCATGTTGGACACAGCC
The DNA here is from genome assembly GCF_019279795.1 of Protopterus annectens. Lineage (NCBI taxonomy): Eukaryota > Metazoa > Chordata > Ceratodontiformes > Protopteridae > Protopterus > Protopterus annectens. The sequence continues at coordinate 1,573,875,622 of NC_056741.1, read as the reverse complement.
CAGGACACCGTCTGGTCCCATTGATGCTGTGTGTTTTGCTTTGGAGAGGCTGGCTGTTACCTGAGCATCTATGATGTCAGGGGCCAGCACTTTGCTGGGATAGATATTTGCCCTTTTGGTGGGGAGGGGGGAGAAGTTTGCACTGAACCTGTCAGCTCAGATGTTGGCAATGTCTGTGGGTTTGGTGTATTGTTTGTCATTTTGGACTTCTTCTGAGCATATCTGGGGATTCCCACACAGGTTCCTACCATAAGTAAAGAATGCCATGTGATTATCCTTGGTGTCCTGTACAATTTTTACCTCAAAGATGGCCTTAGACGATCTTATGTGTGGCCGTAGGTTTTCAATAATACTGATCAGAGATGCCTTCCCTTTTTGGGATTTTGATCTATCATATAGTAGCATCCTCCTTGTATTGTATGGTTTGTTTATGGCTGGGGTCAACCGGACAGGATGCCTGGCTTTTGAGGATTGGGTCTTGGTTTTATTTGGGATTGCATGATCCATGCATTCCTGAAGGTGTTCATAGAATGCGTTTATAAAAGGTTATGAGGTCTGGGCCATATTTTCCACAGGCACAGGGAATGTGAAGGATTCCATCTCAGTTTTGAGGAGTCTGACATTTGCTTTAGTGAATAATTTTCACTGTGTTTTTCTGGCCATGGGCTGGGATCGGGATGTGAATATCCAGTGAGATTACTCTCTGGTCTGATCTTACCAGTGAGGGATACACTTCTGGTCTTGGGCATAGAGTCCCCATGTTGGTGATGATCAGGTCCAGTATGTTTTCCCATGTTGTGGGAGTGGTAGCAAAGTGTTCCATAGCATTTTGGTTTATAAATTGTGGGAACCTTTGTGCTAGGGTGTTGGGGCTAGGGTAATGCTCCCAGTCTATGTTTGGGTAGTTGAAGTCAGCCAATATAATGGTGTTTGCGGAGACCTTCATATTTTCATGTGTTCTCCAGTCGGCCAAGTGTGGTTCCTGGATTTAGGAGGATGGTCTGTAGCAGGCTATGAACTGGAAGGTGGTTTTAGCCACTGTTAGTTGCACATGGATTGTCTCCGATGCTTCATGCTGTGCCACCAACCGGGGGATGTGGGTATCTTTGAAAAATAATGATACTCACCCTCCTTTTGTAGTTTGTTCCATGTTTTTCAGCTGTAAAGCATGGTATGAGGTGTAACCTGTTAATGCTAGGGTGCCCTTGGGAGCCTTGAACCAGGTTTCTGTTACTGCACAGATATCAACATTCTCCTTGAACCAGGTTTCTGTTACTGCACAGATATCAACATTTTCCATGCTAAGGAGAGTTTGGTGTGCATGCATCTTGCAGTTTAGACTTCTGGCATTGAGTAGCATTACTTATAGTTTCTTATCCCTTGTGATACCTATGGAGGTGGGTTTGTGTTTTGAGCCTTACCTAAAAAGGCACTATGGGGGTGACAAGAGCCTTTGGCAATATCCAAAAGGCCACAGGTGATAGGTGAAATCCATCCCTAGCGAAGCATCATGTCTTGTCGAGCATGTCATCCCAGGCTGACAGGCATTGTATCCCCTTTCACTGACACCAATACTTAAGCCAATTGTTGTAATTGATCATCTTGTCTTCATATTGTGGCCTCATGTTTGGTGAGGGTAGGATGATACTCAAGGTCATCATGTTTGCATATACTACATGGTGGTAAATGCTGTTTAGCACTACCTTACATTGCTTAACACATGGCAATCATGCCTCAGGTGGTGCTACAGGGCTGCCTATGTGAGATGCACATACTGCACTCCCTATACATGTTTGGAAACAGGTAGTGTCAAGTTAGGCATCCATTTTTCTATATGTGCGAGTCAGAGAGAGGTATAATTTCCTGTGTTCCTACTGAGCCAGTGTATGTGCTATGCATTGCCTCTTTGCCAAGGCATACTGGGCATGCCTCCTTCTGCCTACTGGGGCAGGCTCAGGTTGTTCCTCCTCTGAGTCACGCTCTGCCTGTGATGGCCTTGGCACTGGTGGGGGGCTGTTTGGCCCAGGCCTATGCTGGTCCTGCTGCAGCTGTTTTCGCAGAATCATATTATGTAGCATAGTACATACCATGACAATTTGGGTTCATGTAGTTGTTGAGTATTGCAAGGCTCCACCAGATGTGTCCAGGCACTGGAACCGTGACTTGAGCAACCCAAACACACGCTCTATTACATTTTGTGTTTGTGCATGTGCCTCATTATGGCATTCCTGTTCAGGTGTGTGTGCATTTCTGATGGGTGTCATCAGCCACGGCTCCAGTGCATAGCCAGCATCCCCCAATAAGTGACCATGTGGGATGTCCCCATTGGCAAATGTCTGGTACAGCTGCGTCAGATGCCAGATATGGGAATCATGGTAGCTTCCAGGGCAGCCAGCACACACATTCATTATTATGCCCTGGGCATCACACACGACCTGGCAGTTGATGGAGTGGAAGCCCTTGCGGTTAATGTAGGGCCTACTCCGCTCACCGGCTGGTGCTTTGATGCGTATATGCGTGCAGTCTATTGCTCCCACTACCTCAGGGTATTCTGCTATTTGCTGGAAGAGACGCATATTGCTGGCCAATACCTCACGGGAAATGGGGAAATATACATGATCACCGACACGTGTTGACATGGCATCCAGGAACTGGTGCAGTACCCTGGATGCTGATGCCTGTGATATCCCCATCATATCACCAGTTGGTCTCTGAAAGGTTTATAGAAAACACACCAAGCAAGAAATCACTTTGATTCCAAAAACATCCAAGAAAAGAAGGCAAAAGGAAGGAAAATAATCAAATTCAGGATGTATGAAATTCCATTTAATAATCCATACATTCTGGTACCTCGGCAATTCGCCTTCAGTGGAACAATTTCAAATATATTACATCCTCCATATATAGTAACATCATTTAATTTATCACAATCAATTAACCTGCAATTACATTTTCTTAAAGCCCAAGCACATTAATTGTCTATGAAACTAATACAACTTGGGATGTAATTGTGTGGAACCTATGTGGTACATAGGACAAACAACCAGAAAAGTTAAGGTTCATGTTTTAGAACATTTGGGGGATATAAGGAGAAAAAATATGGACAGCCCTGTGGCTTCTCATTTTGTCACAGCACATAAGGGTGAAACCGACGGATTCAACTTTAGTGTTTTGGCCAAACCCCATTTATTAGGAGGAAATTTCAAAAATGAACTAAATAGGATGGAAAATAAGTTAATTTTCAATTATCATACTTTATATCCTAGAGGGATAAATTTAGATGCTGGAATGGGTTGATAATTCATTATTTGGTTTTTGCTTTTTGTTTATATTTTTATTTTTATTACCGTAGGTCATAGGAATATCAATATTTTCTAAAGTGGCTAGTATTTATAATTGTGCTTTATAAACATTCAATAATGAATATTTAATGTATAAATTATAGATTGGTATAATAGTAGTATAGAGCATAATAGTGTTTTGATATGTATATTTAATGTGTTTTTCAGCTTACAGTTTAACTTATTAGTTTAAAATAATTCATTTGATATAAGTTGTATTCATTTCATAGATAATTAATGTGCTTGGGCTTTAAGAAAATGTAATTGCAGGTTAATTGATTGTGATAAATTAAATGATGTTACTATATATGGAGGATGTAATATATTTGAAATTGTTCCACTGAAGGCGAATTGCCGAGGTACCAGAACGTATGGATTATTAAATGGAATTTCATACATCCTGAATCTGATTATTTTTCTTCCTTTTGCCTTGTTTTCTTGGATGTTTTTGGTCTCTGAAAGGTACATGTTGCTTGTATTCTTAGGCCAACACATACCTTGGTTTCCACTGGGATGGGTTCCCCTCTGTTGGTTCTGTGTGTGAGGTGTGGCCTGCACAGCTCAACAATTTGCTGCAAGAGGTCTCTGTCCACTCTATAGCGCTCCACTATCTCCAGCTCATGTAACCCCTGGTAGGTGACCCTGGGCCTATACACTCTTCTCCGTCTCCTCACTGTGGGTTATCCGGCAACATTTGCATTGTCACCACCCTCAGCATCTTGCATGTTGCATATGTCACCTTATAAAAGCAATGGCAGCCCCTAGCATTTTTTGTCTGAGTGTAGCTTTTTCAGTTTTCACTTCTAGTAGCTTACTCCAGTGTTGCAGTGTCTCTTGAGAGAAACAAACTGCACTGTTGTTTGCAGAGTTTTAAGTGCTGGGCTGGGCTAGTGTTCTGCCTGTGTAATTGCCTGATTCTGATTGTTTGAACCTGCTAGCTCTACTAGTATTCCCTGGTAGCTTCCTACTATTTGTTGTGCTTCCTTTTTCCTTTCTGTTTCCTCGGGGGAGCGACGCGTATACAAGCACAAACATGCTCACAGCAGCTCACACACACGCACACATGCTTAGATGGACTAAAACTTGCTTATGCGGGTTAAAACATGTGCACACCAGTGCAAACACGCTTACAGGTCTTCCAACAGCCTTATACATGCTTACTCCAGCTTAAACGCGCGCACTCACACTTCCACGCGCGCACTCTGTCTTACTCAAGTTTACAGGCATGCAAACACGTGCATACCCACTCAGCAAGAAACTTTGGTGTTATCCACAGTATACACCTTCCATTTCTTGGCTTTCCCTGGCTTACCTGTTGACACACCTCTTTCCATGCTGTCTAACTGACAGCTAACACATGCCACTGTGCTCCAATGAGCTTCACTACTTTCATACATACCCCCCTTGTGATGTCACCTATCTCCTACTCTGTTCCTCCCCATATCCTACTCCTACACTCCACTAACTGTGCTCATTTGCTATGTAAAAGTGCGATTCACTATCCTAACACTCATTTACATAGGATTGCCTACTAATGCTTGGTTACATGTCTTAGACTGGGCTTCTTTCCTTAGCAACCCCTACTCGGTGGCCATGTTGTCTTCAGCCTGCTATTCCCTTACATTGTCATTTAACAATTTTCATAAATTCCATATTTGTGGCTTTTATTGTCTTATTTTATTATTTTTATAGCGCACCCCATTTGCGTGGCGCTGCACTACGCTTAAACATCGGAAATTGCCAAAAAAAAAATTCTTTTTATTTTAATTTTGCATCTGGGAAACTTTCCAATGGCCGTATATTTGGCCATTGGCATGCTTCCTCAACCATATGCAACCTTTATTTAGAGCTGACAAGGCTCCATTGTGCTATTTGCAGAACGGTACTCAGTTGTCAACTGAGTACATTTCTTCAGCTAACATGTCTCCTACTCGGACAGGTTTGTGCTTCCTGGATAACAAATTTACCTCATTTGCATGTCTTTCAGCTGCAAGTGAGGTAATTTGAATATCCCAGCCCTGTCCGTATAGGAGACGTTTTAGTAGCTCTCTTACACGCCCCTACAGGCTGTTCCTGGATCGCTCGTTGGACATGATGGCTGCATGGAATCTTACTCTACTCATAGACTCCGTGCAAGCCCTCTTTTCATAACTTTTTAATGTATCACATAATATTTTCTATAATAGCTTTCTAAACCATTTTAAGCATCTATATACATTGTTTCCCATCATATATATATATATATATATATATATATATATATATATATATGTATATGTATGTATATATATATATATATATATATATATATATATATATATATATATATATATATATATATATATATATATATGTATATGTATGTATATATATATATATATATATATATATATGTATATATATAGGAACACTTTATAAGCTTGAAATACTGAAATCTCAAATTTCAGAATCTCAAGCTCATAAAGTGGAAGGATTGGAATATTGCAACCCCAGAAGTGCGAAATTCAAAATCTCGAATGCATGAGATTTTTGAATTAGCAGATCTGGTGTTGTGCTGTGTTTGTGGATTCAGGTAAGTGTTTATGTGTAAGGGTGCTGGGTAGGGGCTGTAGTGTGCATTAGTCTGTGTGTGTTGTTACTGTGATGTGTGCGTGTATGAGAGGAATGCAGTTTGTGTGGTGGTGTTTTGTGTATGTGTGTATGTAGTGCGACCTTGGAGTTAGAATATTTAAGTGGGGGTGGGGGGGTGCAGGGGGGCTTGCCCCTCTGCATATAATAAGGGTAGGTGTGTGTGCTTGTTTAGTTGTGTGCTTGTGTGTTGTATTGGTGTTTGCAAGTGTTGGGAGTTTGAATTTCACGGTTTTGCGGTTTCAGGATTTAGGGCTTCGTGATTGTGTGGTTTCTGGTATTTAGATTTTCCACTTTATATGCTATATATATATATATATATATATATATATATATATATATATATATATATATATATATATATATATATATATATATATATATATATATATATATATATATATATATATATATATATATATACATATATATATATACACACACACACATTATATGGCTGTATGTCCACAAATTATTATTCCACATCTTTAAATTGCCACATTTTTTTAACTTCAAAACATTTTCTTAACATCATTTTCTCTCTTTTTCTTTTATTCCTATCAAATCACAATTAAAATATCCCATTAATACTATATTCATATTAATATTAATTATTCATACTAATTATTACATACTCCAACATGGTATGAAATAAATGTCCCTTTCTTTACTTGTAACATTGGCATACAATGTTATAATTCTATATACCCAGTTATGCTGTCTGAGATCTACAATAGCTAATCTTCCCATCTTTGCCAGTGTTATGTATAATATTTTCATAGGCTTTCTACAAATTACAACTATTCCTGAACATAGTTCTCTTCCTAGGTTCATATTGTATCTCCTCCCTAAAGTGTCTTTGTTTGTAATTTCTCTTATGCCAAAAAATCTTATATCTTCCAATATTATTATGTCAACATCACACCTACAATACCAATTTAGGATGCCTATTCTTCCATTTATATATTTGATTCTATTTACATTTACTGAAAGCACTCTAAAGCTGTCACTATATCTATCTTGTAGCTTACCAAAAATTGGGTAAAATAAAGGATTTATCTCATTTGCATTACCTTTCATTTTCTCTTTTATACTTATCCCTTTAAACTTTCTTTTCCAGTCTATTAAATAGAATCCTTGTTTCCTTTCACTATTTTCCATTTTATATCTTCTCGTCACTTATTTCACAACTTTCTCTCTGTACTATCTTCTGTTTCATTTCTGTCTTTATCCTTATCTTTATTTTACCCTGATCCTGCTTCCCTACTTTTTCTTTGCAGGGACTGTTTCTTCTCTTCCTCTACTGTCCTCACTTTTGTTTTCTTCTTCATCATCCTTTTTCTCTAGATTACAGTCCATTCATAAATACCCAATTTCATTACATTTATAACATTTCAATTCAAAATCTTTTTGCATCATGACCTGTTTCCATAAAAATATAACATTTCCTCTTATCACAGTTACTTATTAAATGATCATCTGTCCAATATCATTTATACCACTTCTGTTATCTTCTATAATTATCATACAAGGGACAAGAACATTTTTTTCTTTCTCCATTTTCAGTACAATATAACAATCACATTTCCCAATCAATAATCCTTTGTTATAATAGACTTTGCTACGGTCCATAACTTATTTACAAAGTCTGCTTAGATGTTTCTTTAAAGTCTTTTTTTTACTTCAGTTCAAAATTGAACATGTATTTTCTTTTTTGTTTCTTTGTGAAATGGTTTAACAACATAAGAATTCCGTAGATTGCAATTGTTTTTTCTCATTCTCTCCCCGAAAAACTTTTCAGAAAAGAGCCAGTCTCAAAAATAACATCACAACTTGTCTCTTTATGAATAAGAATAAAAGCTCATACCTCCTGAGCCTTCACTCCCAATAGGACCATTATATTCTCCCAAATGTCATACCTATCAATTTCTTTTTCTTCTTTGTTTTGAATTCTCACCCCAAAATTTCCTTTGTTGACATTTCCTTTCTGCTGAAACAGCTGCTCTGAATCTTGTAATTGTTTGCCTCTGTGCTATCCACCATCTTGGATTTCTTGAGTGTTGTTCTCCCAGCTATCAGTCTACTAATGAGTAGGGTCCTTTATTTATATACAAAAAACAATTCTTATTTACAAAATATTTACATATGTACAAATGTATAAATACACAAATCTGTGTGAACACACATTCATACTTTCCTTTACAATCATGCAAAATTTTCATCCCTACTTGACCCTTACTCCTTTTCCATAACCATCTGGTTTTACTTAATGATGTTGCTAAAATCCATTTACTATTAAACATAGTTTCATTTATTCTTTCATTCCATATAACTCATATAACATCAAATAATTTTTATCTACTATTTTAACATATTATTTAAGTATGCATATTATAAGAATAGAAGTAATCATATCCATGTTTATTTTATCCACTTCTTTTATATTTTCAAAAAAATGTTGTTCACATAGTTAAACATGCCTTCCATTGTTTCTTCTTCTTGACAATGTAACCATATTATATCACTTTTCTTTTTATATAGCATATTTACTTTTACTGGCAATTTATTTATTAACAGTCTCCACAAACAGTTTTGACATTCTGCTTTCTGATTACACCATTTGCTTCTTATTTTTATAGCTTTAATTTTTTGCATCTGTCATATTTTCCCATGGTTTTATATAGTAATGTTTTATTGTTACATTCGTATACCATAGTTTTCTATCTTTTTCTATATCATCAATATTTATTTTCCATAAAAATATTTTTGTTGGTAACATTTTATTTCTTCATTTATACACTCTTTTTCTCCTTTACTGTTTTTTACCATACTCCAAAATTTATCATATTTATATTTATATAGTTTTACTACTAATTTCAAATTTTTTCATTTATCTATGTTAAAACTCTGTATAAATTTAATGAAGCAGTGTAAACCACTGGTTTAATTAACCCTAAACCTCTTTCTTTTTTATTTACATACAAAACTTTATTTTTACTGGGTTTAATCTAGAACCCCATATAAGAGAAAAAATATCTGCAATAATTCCTTTTCAAATACTGGGGACAGCATAAGTACACTTGCTAAGTATTCTATTTTTCCCAACAGTACTGAATTTATCAAATGTGCCTTTCTTCTGAAAGATAATTTATATGTTCTTCAGAAAAGACATTCACTTTATATCTTCTGTTGTTTTTCCAAATGAATTCTACTTGCATATTTATTCTTAAATTCTGTACATAACATAGGAATTTCATTAATTGTAAAATATATACCCCCAATGTTTACATCACCTAAACCATGTCTTTTATCTTTATTTAAAACCATCCTTATCATCTCTAGACATTCATTTGTGCAAATTATTACTTATTTCATCCATTCTTTTTTTGCAATTATTATAATGTCATCTACATGTGTTAACAGAACTGGAATTCTTAACCCTTCAGGTGTTATATACCCAGCCTCCTTCATTTTGTAATTTATTTAATATACTATAACATTTATAACTAATGTAAATAGTATACAACTCACTGGCATCCCTGTTTTACATCACTCTTTTTTAAAAAAAAACATTTGTATTTTGTTTTCATTATAAACATATACAAATGTACATATAACAAATACAATAAAACAATAACAAAACTATTTATAATATTTACACTCATCCATGATAAACAATAATTTTATCCATGAGAAGTTAACAGTATTTGTTCAAAAGGTTTTCCAATTTTTGCCATGCTATTTTTTATGAGTAATGTTATGAGTTCTATAATAAACGGTTTGCTGTTGTTTTTTACAAACAACTTTTGCTAAATTAATAAAATCTTTAAACATCAAATCTTGTTTATTTTTCCAGTTCAAAGTAATAACTTTTCTGGCAAGTGCAAGAATTGACCAGAGTAACTGAATCTGGGATATAGGTATTACATTAGGTATAGGAACATTGAATAGGATTAGTGAGTTAGAAATATGACAGTTATTTGACCATAAAGCATTTACAAAATATCTGAAGTCTTTTCAGTATTGAACATTTCTACATTCAATTAACATGTGAACCCAGTTGGCCTCTAATAATTCATTACTTTTCCAACATTTAATGTCATTGTTTTTGAGTATAAGATTTATTTTATGTGGAGTATAGAAAAACTCCTATTCATAAATTTCCATGCATACAATCTCCAATATAATGAAAAAGAGGTGCCATGCATAGAATTCAATAAAGTTTTTTGAATTCATCAGATATTTGTTCTCCATTAATCTTTACATAGTAATTCCAAAAATCTAAGTCAAACTTTAGAGTGTCTTCTCTTAGTGTCTTATAGATAGGTGAGATACTTAATTTTTGATTATCTGGCTTTTCAAGACACCTAATAAAAAGTTGAATTAAACTAGGTATAGATTCAGTCTCTAGGTTGATTGATACTCATTTTCTTTTCTATAAACTGCCATAATGAGTGTATAAATAACCAACTGTCTTGACTATTATCAAAACTACATAAAATAGAGTTTAGTGGTTTAATACTCTTATTTTCAATAAATTGATGCCAGAATATCAAGTTATTTTCCTTTAATTTTTGCATGACATTGCTGTTGAAAGAATCTAGGCAATTAGGGGAGTATGCTATAGGGAATATAAGAAATAGAAATTGTTTAATCCAAAGAGAGGAAGAACAGCAAAGTCCACTCGGTGAAAAAACACTACTTTATTAAAATAAAAACACGGTGGTTAAGCACTTTTATCCCTGTCATAGGGACGTCTTCAAAACAATACCATCACATTTCCCAGCACTCATATACAGCCAGCAATAAGCTAATTAGTTCCTATTAGTTACGTTATTAGTAATTAAAAAATAAACTTTCTAAAAGAAACATACACTTTTACTATAACATTTTATATAAAAATAATAATACATTAAAATTATCTAAAATTTATCACCATATGACCTTGTTGAAACATATTAACCCAACAATATGGTTCATCTTTAAAATACAATTCAAATTCACCATTTCATTTATACCTGGCACCCAGGGACAGTTGCCATTTTAATTCACAAACTTTAAAAAACTCATTTAATGTCCCCCCAATTGTTGGTCCATTTTGATTTGTTGTATTATTAAAAACTTAAATGAATGACCTACATACTCCAAAAGATGCCTACTTAATGCATTTATGTTCTTACAATGCCTTATGTCTAATAAATGCTCATAAATCCTATTCCTAAATCATCTACAAGTTTTCCCTATGTAGAATGCTGGACATAGGGAACATTTTGCAATATACACTACATTCTTGGTTTGGCAATTATAATGACCTTTTATGGGAATGTGCCTACCATTTAGTTTAAAACTATCACTTGTGACAAATATATAAGAACACTGGAAGCACATCCCACATTTAAAATTGCCAACCTTTTCAACTACACCATAGTTGCTCAACCTACTCCCTTGTTCCAAAATTTCTTTGAAACATCTATCTCTTTTGAAAACCATTTGGGTTTTTTAATGAAATATTTAGACATGTTTCTATCCACTGACAGTAATTCCCATTTCTTTTCTATTAATTGACATAGCCTATGAGCATCCTTATTGTAAGTAGTAATAAAACTGGAATGTGCATATACATTATTTCAATATCAGAATTTTTTACTGCCACTGTAATTGTTGTATCTGAGGATCCTAAAATGGGTATATAAAATACATTTTTACGTTTCTTTATAACTTCTTCCCTAACAGCAGTTAACATTTCCATTGGATAACTTCTTTTCTTAAACATGTCTAATATAAAGTTAACCTCATCCACAAATTCATTGTCCAGGGAGGTCATTTTTGCAGCATGAACTAACTGCCCTTTTACTATAGATTTATTTTGAAAATCAGGGTGCCAACTATTGAATTCCAAGTACGAATTTGAGAAAGTAGGTTTTCTATATATTTTCGAAACCAGAAGTTAATGATTAAATACAATAATAAAAAACTGGAAACCATGGCTGCTGAACTAGACCCTCAAAAATGCAATGATTCAATTGGACTTATTATTTGAGTAATATAAAACGAATTATGACAATTTGTTCATTCACATCCAGCAGGATGTTTAGGTTTATGGATAGTAATTAAGTTCTAATTTTCAGATCCGAGAGCTCTGTTGGGTGTATAAGGGGGAAGGATGTTAGTTAGAGTGGGACATTTTGTTGGGTGAAATATGACTCTCTGTGCAGTAGTGAGTTGGAGATAATCTAGGTAGTTTGGGAGTTCAAGCCAATTCAGGGATTGTAGGATTAGGCAGTGATGGGTGGTATTTTTAGATTTAGAGGCAAATTTAGAGATTTTGTTGTAGCAGTTTTCTAGTTTAGAGGTGATAGAGGAGGACAGGTTAGTTAGGAGAGGGGCTCCATATAATAAAGAAGGAAGAAGATAAGTCGAGGCCAGAGTTTGCCTGGTAGAGTTAGAGAGAAAGCGATTATTCCTATACAGCATACCTAGCTTTTGGTGGGTTTTCTTAATATTTTGTTGAATATGAATATCAAACTTGAGCTGTTCATCTAGAGTAATGCCAAGTAGTTTTCCAGAGGGGACTACTTCTATAGGTGAGTTGGTTTGACTATAGACTTTAAAGTTGTTTTAATCACAGGAGAGGGACTTTGTGGGAGGGAATAGTAGAATCTTTGATTTATTTGCATTGAGAGAGAGGTGGTTTTGGCGCATCCAGTTTTCAGTTGTTGAAAAGGCAGTTTGGGTTTTAGTCAGCAATTCAGAGAGGTTTGAGGCAGAGCAGACTAAGGTTGAATCATCTGCATACTGAATGATTTTAGCATCCAGAATAGCAGTGTAAAAGTTATTGATGAAGATGTTAAAAAGCATTGGCCCAAGGATGGATCCCTGTGGTACGCCAGTTGGGGTATATAGGAAGGAAGAGATGGAGTTCTTCCATTTGACTGCCTGTAATCTGTCTGATAGATAGCTGGAGAACCAGGATAAAGCATTATGTGATAGATTAAGGTTTGAGAGATGACAGAGAATGTGCTTGTGGGAAACAGTATCAAAGGCTTTAGACAGATCGAGTAAAACACTAGAAAATAAGTGGCCTGAATCTCGGGCTTGATTGACAGTTTCTAGGAAAGAGAGTAGAGCGGTTATTGTGCTATGGCCTGGACGAAAGCCATGCTGGGTAGGAGTGAGAAGATTGTTTTTTGCCACGAAAGGCATAAGTTGGAGGTGGATTTATTTTTCTAGGAATTTGCCGATTGGTGAGAGCAAAGCAATGGGGTGAAAGTTTGAGATGCTGGTATTTTTGCCTCCTTTATGAAGAGGAAGAATATAAGCTGAGCACCAGAGTTTGGGGACATATGATTCTTTTATGGATTGGTTGATAATGATGCTGATTGGGAGTGCAATGCCATCAGCAGCACATTTTAGGAAGAAAGATGGAATATTGTCGGGAGCATTAAAGCAAGGTTTAAGTTTGGACAAAAGTTTTTTTTATAAAGTTAGTGGAGATGGGTTTGAGTTCAAACATATGAGGTGAGTTAGAAGGAGGAGAGTTTAGAGCAGTTGGGTTATTATTGGGAAATGTCTTGTTGAGGGTAGTAATATTGTCTATGAAAAATTAGTTAAATTCAGAGCCTAGTTTGAGATCAGATTTACATGGGTCAGGACAGGGATTATTCTTGGAACCTGGATTAAGGAGTGAGTTTACTGAGTTCCAGAATTTTTGGGGCTTTTTATTGTTATTGGACAGAAGTTTGATATAGTAGGATTTTTTTTGTCTTTGGTGATTAGTTGTTTTGCACGGTTGCAGAGCTGTTTATATTGGAGCAGGGTATTGTCCAGTTTATTGTTTTGCTAAAGCTTCCATAGTTTGTCTCTGTGGTGTATAATCTGTTTTGTCTCTTTGGATAGCCAAGGAGCAGTTTTAGTTTTTATCCTTTTGCTTCTTAGTGGGGCTAGTGAGTTTAAAGTATCAAGGAAGACAGAGTTGAAGTATTCTATATCCTTGTCAAGAGGAAGGATGTTTAGACTTTGCCTGTTCATTTGTTTGAAAGTATTTGAGAAAGTAGTTGGATTGAAGCTACTTAGGTTACGAGTTTGAATGTACTGATGCTGGTGTGGGGAGGAACTAATTGAGCGATGCATGAAGGCTGGGAGGTGGTCGCTAAAGGTATCAGGAATTTGCCAGAATTGGTTATTTTATTTGGATCTGAGACTAGAATCCCATCTATAGTGGATCCGGGAGGGTTTATTTTGTTAGGTTGAGTGATGGAGAGGATTATTTGAGTGAAGTTATAGAGCTTAATTGATAGGGAGGGAGAGGGGCAATTAATTTTATTCCAGTCAATATTCACATCACCAAGGATATAAGTTTCATAGTTAATTTCAGTAGAGGCCCATAGGAGAATATTTTCGAGTGTAGAGATATTGTTACCAGGTGAGATATATAGGGCAATGGTGCAGATATTTTTATGTTTATTTAGTTTTAGAATTCCAGCAGTTAGTTCAGTGTTCTGGAATTGAGGAATTGGAATTTGGATGGGAATTAAGGAAAGAAGGTTGGAATAGACTAGGGCAGTGCCTCCACCTTTTTTATTTAGTCGGTCATTTCTGAGACAATGAAATACTGGGGGCAGTATCTTAGAGTCAGAGATAAAGAGCTTGAGCCAGGTTTCAGAGATGGCTAAGATATCTGAAATTGGTGTACTTTGTTGTTTAGACTTTGTGCATTAATTGTAAAAATCTTTAGGGTGTTGAGATAGGAGGAAGAGGGTAAAGGAAGAGTGTTGTTAATAAAAGATGTAGGACAAGGGTTAAGATGGATATCACCAGCTTGGACTAGGTTGTTGAAGGAGATATCCTTTAGCCATATTGGTCTGCCAGGCATGAATTTTGGTAGATTGTAGATTGGAGCAGGTGACAGTATCTTGAATTTAAAGAAGAAGAGTTTAGGGTGGAATAGGTGCAGAGGGTTGGGCTGAATGAGAGAAGAGGAGATAGAGTGGAAATGGGAGTAAGAGTGAGGGGGAAGGTGGGTTTGTATGGTAGTTGTCTTTGTAGGTGGTATTGGACAAGCACAGGTGGAATATGAGGTAGCATAGTATAAGGGAAGTAGGAACCGAAAGAGGAGGCTGGGGGACTGGAGGGTGTGATAACTTGAGGAGAGCATGTTGGAGCAAATAAATAGTGGTATGAGTGATTAGGAAAATAGAGAAGGCTATGAAGAAAGGGTTTAAAAAGTGATGGAGGTATTCTAGAGATTTAAGGAAAGAGGAGGGGACTATAATTATTGGGTGGAGTACAGATTACAGAATTTAAGAAGGATGGCTTTAGGTGGGAGGAGTAATGAGGGGGGAGCTGGTATTGGGTAATTAGGCTGAGAGGGTGGGGTAAGATAGGAATAAAGCTAGGAGTACTGGGGTGGGTGGGAAATGGGGCAGGGTAGAGGAGCAGAGTGAGCCCATAGGAATGAACACTAGAGGTGAGTATGGCAGAAAAAGTATCAGCAAAGAGCAGTTTAAAGGCTATAGTTGGAAGGTATGAGCTAAATATTTCCAGCCTGAAAAATAAGGCTGCCTTTACAGAGGGTGGTTTAGCAGGGGGGAGAAGATATTTACAGTCTAAGGATATTAACTCATAACCAACTGTTTGTGAAAAAATAAAACTTGTTGGGATTATAAAGAATATCTAGGATTTATATTGGCAGATGCTGCCACCTAATGGCAGAAGGAGATAGCAAACAGCAGGGATAGTTGGACCAGTCTTAGGTTTAAATATATTCTAGGGTAGTGATAACAGGAGGGGGAGAGGGCAAACTGTCTACAGTGGGCTGCTAGAACGCACACACGGGAGGGCAGATTAACTCTATAGATAGTACATCAAATCTGCATTTAGTTTTAAGCAACATACATTTACACAATCTTGTTGGGGGGAGGTCTTCTCAGTAGTATTTTTCTAAGTGCTAGGCAAGCTGGCGAATTCAGGGTGTCTTCAGGTGATGGCCGGAGGTATTCCTTTAGCATTTAAAGCAGGGAGGGAGCACCTGGGATGGATTAATTTACACAATCTTGTTGGGGGGTCTTCTCAGTAGTATTTTTCTAAGTACCAGGCAAGCTGGCCAATTCAGGGTGTCTTCAGGTGATGGCCGGAGGTAATCCTTTTGCATTTAAAGCAGGGAGGGAGCACCCAGGATGGATTATGGGAGGCAAAAACAAGCAGCCTAAACCGCAGGACCAGCACAGAGGAACTGTAGATGCTCAGGACAGGTGGTTATTAAATTCCATCTTTTGATTAGTTCACTAGTGGTGGTTATTAAATTCTTGTAGTTTAGTTTAACAGACTCTTTCCATGTACTCTTTATACTGACACCCAAATATTCTAAAACATCATTCTCCCAATTAAACAGGCTACTCTCTCTTAGGGTTTTCTTGATCTTTTTGTTAATTAGTAATGTTTTGGATTTATTATGATTAAATTTAAGTCCTGAAATTCTTTCAAACTTTCTTAAGGTATTTATAACATCATGCAAACAACCATCAATATCACCCAACGTTAACAACATATCATCAACAAATAATTGTATCTTAAGACAACAGTCCTTATTAATTTGAAAGCCTTTTATATTTTGCTTGTTTCTGATAGATGTAGCAAAAGGTTCCACTGAAAGAGCAAACAATAATGGTGACAAAGGACAACCTTGTCTAGTTCCCTTGAGGATTTCTAGTGGTGAGGATAGACATGATCCGATTTCCACATAAGCTTGTGCCCCACTATACATTTTCATTAATAAGTTGACAAATTCTGAGGAGAATTCAAAACCAATGAGAATTCTTTGTAGATAAGACCAACTAATATAACCAAAAGCTGTTTCTATGGCTAGGCTGATAATAGTTGTTTTTTTTTTTTTTTTTTTTTTGTATTTGCATGCTATGTCTATTAATGATAGTAATTTAATATTGTTATGTTGCACTTTTCCTATGAAGAATGAACCCTGTCTGATCATTATGTATTATATTAGGTAATATTTTCTTTATCCTATTAGCTAATGTTGTCATGAACATTTTATAATCAGTGTTTAGTAATGAAATTGGCCTATATAAATCACAAAATTTAGGGTCATTACCTTGTTTTAATATGGGAGAGATAATTGAGTATTTCCATGATGGGGGTGTTATAGATTGTTGCTTAACCATAGTAAAAGCACTCATTTTCTTTATTATATATTCAGGAAAAATCTTATATGGTATAGGAATTATTCTATCCAGTCCTGGAGCTTTATTATCTTTTAATTTTTTTATTTGCTCTTTCACTTCAGTTAGTGTTATTTGTTTATTTAATATACAGTCAAAAATGAGCAAACAAACTTGTAAAAATGTGTAGAAACAGGCAACCTGATGTCCAGATAGTCAATACTAACCACAGGAAACAAAGTCCAAGTTTCTTCTTTAACGTAAAAGTATTTTATTTTTCAAAAAGACAACGTTTTCGCCGTGACCCCTGTCACAGCTTCCTCAGAAGAAGACAAGTAAAACAGCTAAACTGGTCTGTTCAAATACTCAGTTAAGCCAAAGTTGCCTGTAATGTTCGGAATACCCAAGATACACAAAGACCAAAAGAATCCTCCCATGAGGGCATTAATAGATGGTAGGTCTTCTATGACCTACCCCTGTTCAAAATTGATAGATAGTATTCTATCAAAATATGTAAAGAAAATACCTACTATTTGCAAAGACTCCTGGTCTTTCTTACGTGATATCAACAGTATTAAGTTTGACCTTGAGTGTAACTTTTTGACTGTGGATGTCATTGATTTATATACATCCATCCCTCACAATGAGGCAGTTGAATGGATTCAACTGCTTCTTAAAGACTTAAATGCACCACAAGTGGAGATTGACGTTGTAACAGAACTGTTGAGCATAGTACTGTCATCAAACTTTTTGTTTTGAACATAAATTCTATTTACAAAATGTGGAATAGCCATGGGCTCCCTTATGAGCCAGTGTGGCTAACCTGTTTGTAGCCTTTGGGAAAACCTTTATATACTATCTAATGAAACTGTAATGCAGAAGATAAAATATTACACTAGGTTTTTGACATATTTATCCTTTTAAAGGGAATGAAGTTGAAGCAAAACTTTTGTAGACTATTTGAACAATTCTACACAATGGTTAAAATTTACTTATAGGTTTTCAACAATAGAAACAGACTACTTGGACGTGAGACTAACTAAAGAAGTAGATGAAGAGATTTATTTGTCTGGCATTTTCAGGAAACAGACGTGCAACTCTTTCCTGCACTACACTAGTCTACATCCACCTAGGCAGAAAAAATCTATTGTCAAAGGACAACTGGTATGCAGGCAGGATGTGTAGCACTTACAGCGATTTTAAAGCTGAGTGCCAATTTTTGAAAGGTATGTTTATAAACCATGGATACCCTGTCCCTCTTTTTAGAAGGGCTTATAAATGAAGTTGACACTAAAAGAACAAAAGGGTTGTATAAACCACTACTTGATCAATCTAATGTAGGTAGGTCTACTAATGATAATGAATTAGCACACCAAAATTCCTTACTAAATCAGCAGAGAAACTTTTCTTTAAGTTTTATAACCCAATTTAACTTGAATTCAACAGGAATTTGGGCCATTATCTTAAAAAACTGGCCACTAGTTATTAATTCCGTTAACTTGATTGACAAGTTAGGTCAGCCCTATGTAATTTACAGGAGAAGTAATAATTTGAAAGAACTTTTACAGCATACTTCTAACACTTATGGTCACATAAGACCTAGAGGTTCATTTAAATGTGGATGCTGCAACATGTGTAAAGTGATGAGAACTGGAAATTCCTTTATAGTTAGGAACAAAAAATACAACATTAAGCAGAGGATTACTTGTGATTCAAAGTCAGTGGTGTACATTGCTTTGTGTAATTCCTGCCCTTCCTTTTACATAGGAAAACCAATCGTAAACTAAAAGAGAGAATATACCAGCACCTTTATGCCATAAAAACCTCTTTAGAGAATGCCTTAGCAAAACATGTTAGCAGTAACCCTGACCACTCTTTTGTTTTATGGGTATTGATCAAGTACCTTTAACTGATAGGGAGGCCCCTTTCAGATAGTTCTTGAGTGTGTCGAACTTTTATGGCAGTTGAATTTAGATGCATTTAGGCTAGATGGCCTCAATGAGAACTGTAACATTTCATGTGTTCTTAAACTAAGGAGCTACTTTAGGTAATGCCTATATGTACATTATTTTGTGGGTTTAATGCATAATTTTTACAATGTTAATGTAAATGCACTAGTAAGAACATTTTTATGTTGTCTTTTATCATACAATATTTATAGATAATTCAATGGAGTTTTACGATTATTCATGATTTTATTCATTATTTTTATTGAGTCAAATTAGTGCAGGAAGTGCAATTATTTGTCACTTCCTGTTAACTGAGTATTTGAACAGACCAGTTTAGCTGTTTTACTTGTCTTCTTCTGAGGAAGCTGTGACAGGGGTCACGGCGAAAACGTTGTCTTTTTGAAAAATAAAATACTTTTACGTTAAAGAAGAAACTTGGACTTTGTTTCCTGTGGTTAGTATTGACTATCTGGACATCAGGTTGCCTGTTTCTACACATGTTTATTTAATATGTTATTTTGTTGTATTGACACCTTAGTAGTTAGATTTTCTTGAATAAAGGTATTTATTACATTATCTGTCTCCAACAGTGGTGTGTTATTATTTATATCTTTATAGTAGTTTTTGAAGACTTCTAATATGGCCATTAAGTTAGATGTACTCTTAAGTGAACCATCACTTTTATATTTAATCTCACTTTGATTTTGATTGTTTATTTATTTATTTTTTTGATCTTACCGCTATTTTATGTAGATATTTGGGATTTATAGCATAAGATTGCAATTTCAATTTTTCCAGGTTTGTGGCTAAATTATGATTCAGAACTTCTAAGTATTTTTGATTTTTTAAAAAAAGGAGAGAGTGGGACAAAGAACTTTTACATCACTCTTCATATGTGCATCTTGGTTTTGCTAGCCATTTACAAGTATTTTTTATTTTATAATTATTATATGTTGACATAAATCATTTCCTGTCTTTCTCACATATTAGATTCTTTCATAATAACTAATTTCAAGTACAATTTAATGATCCTGTAGCTGCTTTAGCTTCCCTACCCCTCTGTTCATTGTGCATGCACAGCAATTTGCACAGGTTTCTTTCTGGCGTGACTCCACCCCCCACCTGGGATTAACTGCATAAAACAATATCTACTTTATTCACTGAAGCTAGCTATCTTAACTAAATAAAACCTCTGGGAAACAAAAACCTGACACCCTACAGCTTTTCTGTTGTAATAGTTTGCACAGGTTTTCTTCCTGTGTGACTCCCCCCCCCACCCCCACATGGGATTAACTGCATAAAACAATACCTACTTCATGCACTGAAGCTGGCTATCTTAACTAAATAACACCTCCAGGAAGCAGAATCTGACACCCTACAGTTTTTCTGTTGTAATAGTTTGCACTGGTTTCTTTCCTGTATGACCTCCCCACCTGGGATTACCTGCATAAAACAATATCTACTTTATCCACTGAAGCTGGCTTTCTTAACTAAATAAAACCTCTGGGAAGCAAGAACCCAACACCCTGCAGCTTTTCTGTTATAATAGTTTGCATGGGTTTCTTTCCTGCATGTCTCTCCCCCACCATCACCACCTGGGATTAACTGCATAAAACAATATCTACTTTATCCACTGAAGCTACTCCTTTCATCCTGTCTGACTCCCACCCTCTTTCCCACCTCCTGATTATCTTCATTAGTCAGTCCCCTCCTCAGTGCCATCTTTAAACTCTCTCTAAACTACCTAACTTACATTCAGCTTCCATCCTATAGCTGCCATAGCTTCCCTACCCCTCTGCTCATTGTGCATGCACAGCAAGTTAGTAGAGCAGTGACACATGCATACTAGAGCGGATATGCATTATTGTCTCCTTTATTACTACTGTTAACTGCTGATTTATTTGGTTATTACTGTTAACTGCTGAGTTATTTGATGGTGCTGAGCTGTTCAGAACTCCTACATGCTTTGAGAGCTAGCTAATGTATTAACTGACAAACTGCTTGTTATTTTTATCTTGTTTTATAAAGATAGAGGTTAATTGTTGCATATCTGCCAGGAATCCTGTTAATTTTGCAAAACTTATTCATGTTGGGACTGCATCTGTAAGCATTCATGTTGCAAGCTACTGCTCTTAGAAAACTTAGAGGCTGTACTTTACAATTGCTTTTATAGAAGGCTAAGCGAATGCACTTCATGTTACTGTTAGTTCATATTAAATAACATAGCTGTAGAATTATTGTCTTAGAACAGCCATACTTAGCTTTGTGCAACACATCCTGTGTGTATTCACTACTGAATCGTACAGCTGTTATCAGTTGACTTAGAGGCTGCATGTTAATGTTGTTAGTCTGTGGTTTTACAGAGGTGATAATGTATGCAATATAACCAGTTTTATACAATCATTTTTACTCTCTATCTCTATACCTTGCATGCTCTCCACTTCACATTCTTGTAACCTTTGCACTAATTCAGCCTTATTTACCTTTATTTTTCAGTTTGCACTGGTTTCTTTCCTGCATGACTCCCCCTCACCTGGGATTAACTGCATAAAACAATATCTACTTTATCCACTGAAGCTGGCTATCTTAACTAAATAAAACCTAAGGGAAGCAAGAACCTGACACCCTACAGCTTTTTTGTGTAATAGGTGAATTACAATTTAGTTTTTGTAAAGTTTTAAGGCTTAAAAGGTTTATGCACAACAACTGTGAAAGGTTCCAGCCAATTGCCACTAGATTGGGCCATGATACCTTGAATCAGCCTCAAACACACACACACACACACACACACACACACACACACACACACACACACACACACACACACACACGCACACACACACACACACACATACACACACCGGTCCCAAGCATTTAATGTTTAAATTAGTAAATTTTTGCTTTTACTTTCAGCATAGTCTCTATACTAATCACAACTCTCTCTATAACTGTCAAACAGCCCTGTTTGTGTGCTTACAGTGATAACTATTTAAAGTATTCCAGAGCTACTTATATTAATCTTTTGTTAGATACTGATATTTTAAGCTTATTACTCACCTTAAACCGATAGTTCTTCAGCTCTTTTCCCTGTGGGAGCCAGGGCCATCCCCACAACATTCACTACGCTCACTCTGTTCCCCAACCTCCCCCATAACATCAACCTTATACCTAACCTGACCCCTCCCAGACCTCTCTTCTACCTATCCCATAACCTCCCTAATTATTCCCACAGTCATACCATACCTCCTAACTACTCTACCTCCCCACCCATTCTAAATAGGACTATATAGTGCTCCACCCCCTAAACTATCACTATCCTGCTCATATTCATTCTATCACACTGCACTTAACCACCATCATATCCATCACTGCATTTACTATGATCTCACTTCTCTCACTTACACTCACGCTTAACAATAATCACAACTTTCCAAATACCCACCATACCTCTTACACCCACCTGTACAGTGACCACACATAACCCACATTTATCAAATTACTTTGACATCCACCCGAGCTTATTCGCAGCTAATACCTCTGTACTATCCAAAGTAAAAATTCTACTTCTCCAAAGACACTCCCATTATCACACCACCAGCAGCAACTATACCATTTTTAGGAAAAAACTATGTATAACCCACATAATTTGCCAGAGCATTATACCCCAGTGAGGTGATGTACAACCCAACCCCGGCCCAACCCCCCCCCTCCCCAGCCCCAGCAAACCTAGCAAATCTCTCATGCTATCAACTATAACTCTCCAAAGCCTTAGAAACAAGATACCTGTACTCCAGGCATGGATTTCACAAAACAAGCCTGATATTGTACAGCTACCGAAACCTGGTTGAAATCATATGTAAAAGACACCTAGCTCCTCCCCCCAGGCTACTCATGCCTGAGAGCCGATCAGCCACACAAGAGATGAGGAGGAGTAGCAATACTCTTCCCTAGCAAATATACATTAATTCCCTACTCAAAACCAACAGCAAACTTCTCCACAACAGAAGTACTAATCTTTATATTAAAAATTAGCAACCATAAAAACATTTGCATAATTACTCTGCATATTCCTCCAGGAAACAACACACCAATATTATAAAACATACTTGCCTGGACTTCCCAAAATATAGATAATGAAACCGTCATCTTAGGTGATGTAAACATTGATTGGCTAGACAATGGCCACCACAACCCCTCAAAACATATAAGCCTTTACAACTTGTCCCAACTAATTGAAGACATCACTAGACCCCACAAAAATAACAACTGGGGCTCCACAATAGACTGGATATTACTGTCCCACCCTAACAATATTAACACTGCAGGTATACTACCTAATATCATTAGCGACCACCACCTAGCATATATCCTATACAAAACTACTCCATCCCCAGGCCAACACCAGTAAAAATCAACCAGAAATTTGACTAAGTTGCAGCTATCTGTATTTAATGAAACCTTAGCTAAAGTATATTGGGAATGCCTCAACTCCATACCACTAAATGAGGCTGTTGAATTCTTTAACTCAACATTCCTAGATATCCTAAATAGGCAACCACCCACCCACCAAAAACAAATAAATTATAACCATGCAAGCTGGGTCTCAAAATACACCAAAGAAGATGTGTCCACAAGGGATAAAATATGGAAATCATGGCAGAAAAACAAAGACCCCTCAACTCTACTACATTACAAGCAACTATGTAACCAGGCAAAACATCCAATAACCAGTGATAAAAAGCCCACTACCTCCACCTACAAAGTCAACATAAAACTAACCCCAAAAAATTCTGGTCCTCCATCAACCAAGTATTACACCCAGGCTCTCAAAGCAATCCATCCCCTGACCCACAAAAAACTCACACTGAACTTGCCACCCTCTTCAATTCCTACTTCATTGACACCATAGCTAACCTAACCACCACCTTTCATACAGTTAACAGCACCACCACCAAGACAGCTGATGACCAAATCATCCCAGAAAACAAGTCTACCCTTAACCCTAACCTAGAATTCTCCCCCATACCCACCATCACAATAAAAAAAACTTTTACTTAAGCTAAAACCCTGTACTCTGGGTCCTGACAACCTACCCCCACACTTTCTATAGCTAGCTGCAAACTCTATAGCATATCCTATCAGCATAATCATTAACAGATTGATTAAAGAATCCCTTGTCCCAGACATCTGGAAAAAAAAAACATTCATTTTCCCCTTACACAAAGGTGGAACCAACACAGACACCATAAACTTTTGACTCATATAAATTCTCTTACCCCTCTCTAAAATACTGGCAAAATGCATCCATGCCCAACTCCTCAACCACCTGCTTGAAAACCAAATTCTATCACCCACTCAGCATGGTTTCAGACCAGGACACAGTGCCACTATCACCCTCCTCTCCTTCCTTGATACAGTTAACCAGGTACAGGATTCTGGTAAAATACTAAGTTCTCTTTTCCTCAACCTCTCCAAAGCTTTCAATATCATTTCTCACACTATCCTCCTCTCTAAACTATCCACCCTCCACATTTCCCCACCTACCCTACAATGGTTCAATAGCTATTTCTCCAATAGGCAGCAATCCACCAAATGGCAACAATCTTACTCTCCCTTCCTCAGAACTTCCACAGGCATACACCAAGGTTCCTTAAGTAGTCCTCTCTTATTTAGCTTCTTTATTAACAACTTTCACTCCACTCTCCTACAGTGCTCAGTAATTCAGTATGCTAATGACTCTACAATAATGGGCACTGCAAATTACAGCTCTGAACTCCAGCAAATCAACCAGAATACCCTCACCTCTACTGAATCTTAGATGCTTAGCAATCATTTTGCCTTAAATCCCCCCAAAAAAACTAAACTAGTAATTTTTACCCCTAAGAAATCCACTCCCCTAGATAAAAAAACTCTTTATTATACAAGCCCAAGACAATATCACTATACAAGTTATCCCACACACTAAATTACTAGGCATTATTATAGATGAAAACCTTAACTTTGACCTACACATAAATAATAATATCAAAAAACACACCAGAAATTTGGTATGCTCTACAGGCACCAACACTTTCTTAGCTTCTCTGCTAGACAAACCCTTGCAACTACCTTTTTATTACCCTCTCTCCTTTGTGGTGCCACTGTCCTCACTAATATCCAAAATTCTACAAAATCCAAACTTGATATGTGTTACAACAAAATAGCCAAATTTGCTACCAAGGCCAAATTCTCATCCCACCACTGTAACTCAGTGAAACAATTAGGGTGGCTGGAACTCCCCTACTAACACTCATTCACCCAACTAAGTACAGTACACAAAATAATCTACAGACCCATAAACTGTCCTGCTCTCTCAACTCTACTTACCAAATACCAACCTAGCAGGCAACTAAGATCTGAAAATCATCTACTTCTAAAAGTAGAAAAGCCCACCTTTACCAGCTGGTCAACTCCTCTACTCCTTCAACATCGCCAAACTATGGAACTCACTTCCACCTTCTATAAGAAACACAGGCAGCACCACCATCTTCAAACAAATACTGAAAAATCATCTCAACTCTTCCTGGCTATGTACCTGCTCTGTAACCTAACCTTTTCCTTCTCCTTATATGATAACTAAATGCCTATCCTTTTTGTTACTAGTGACTAGTGATAATTTCTCCATATTTATTATTTTTCCATCACTTGTTGATACTGGTACAATAATGCTGATTAATATATCTTGGTTTATACCTCCCTGTTTGAATTATTCTGCCAACCAACTAAAATCCTGCTTTTATGTATATATTCTGTATATATTACTGTAATCAAACCAACTAGATTCCTGCTTTTATGTAAATATTCTGTATATATTACTGTAATCAAACCAACTAAATTCTTGCTTTTATGTATATATTCTGTATATATT
The DNA here is from genome assembly GCF_019279795.1 of Protopterus annectens. Taxonomy (NCBI): domain Eukaryota; kingdom Metazoa; phylum Chordata; order Ceratodontiformes; family Protopteridae; genus Protopterus; species Protopterus annectens. The sequence continues at coordinate 1,573,849,623 of NC_056741.1, read as the reverse complement.
ACTGTAATCACTACGTGTAACATTGTTTCTACTTCTGTACCAATTAATGTTTATTGTTTTTTCTGTCCCCCGGATTCACGAATCCTCCGTGTAAGACTTAATAAGTCTTACTCGGAGGCTGCAGTTGAACGGTATGACATCAGCGTACCATGAATATGCATGAGGGCATGCTGACCCAACCGTAATTCGTACACGGACCGTGTAAGAAAGCAGGGGTCGTGTCCGACTGCCTAGCAGTCTAAATGTCCACGCCCCTGCAAATGATTGAAAAGTAAAAGCAAATACACAAGAGTGAGTCCGCTCAAATGTCCTTGCACCAAACACCACACTCCCTGACATTGTAAACACAGTTATAAAAAGTAAAAAGTTAATTTTATTTTTTTAAATACCTGAAATAGCTGCTCGTAATTTGCACGTGTGTGCATGGGTGTGCCCTTTGCTTAGCTAGAGTTAGCAATTCAGACATGGAAGAGCATAAGAAAGAATGTGTATGCAAATCACACCAAATAGCAATTGCGTAATGGTAGGGCGTTTGCACAAAGAAGAGGCATTCACGTTTTGAGTCCCACCACTCCCCTTCGTATTTATTTTTAAATCAGTATATGAAATAATACCAGACAAAAATATGTGTAAATAGTAGTAAAACGCAGTGACATGGTCAATGTATCAGTGAACAAAATAAATATTTTAAATGATCCTGATATATAATTGCCTGCAGCTAAGCAGCACTTCACCCAGCGCAATAGAGTTGCCCATAGTTTAATTACAGTTAATCCAGCGCAATAGAGGTTGCCATAGCAAAATAGCACTTTAACCAGCGCAATCCATTTGCGCGGACGTGCGCGCCGCGCCAACCAGGGCACCGTAGGGCACCGAGGAGCAACGTAGAGCAAAGTTGCTTAAATGCAGCCACACCACCCTAGCCTGTCTGGACACTATGAAAATAAAATGAATGACAAGGTTCAAACCTAGGATTCTGTGCATCACAATCAAAGTACAGAACCACTAAGCCATGATAACTTAGGTGAAACAGCCACTGTTAACAGACATATATATACTTAGTAATGGTAGTTTAACCATTACTAAGCAGGTCTCCAGTCAGCTGAGAATTTAAAAAAACTGCCAATCACAAAAAAGTGCGGGAAATGCGGCATATTTAAGCCCCACAGGTGGGAATACACACCATAACTGATTGTAGCTCACATCTGCAGTTAGAATGGCTGGTGTTGGAGAGGGAACACGCTTCCGAGCGCAACGTTGGGGCATCGAGGTGTCAAAATACATGGTTTGGCTCCTTGTCCACCATCATGAGTCAAGACTCCTGCAGGGCCAGTTCCAAGGGATGGAGTACAAGGCAGAGACTTGGAACCGGTTAGCTCATGACCTCACCAGTGCCACAGGCATTCCTCAGACTGGTGAGCAGGTCCATCACCACCATGCAGACCTGAAGAGACGGAAGCAGGACCGCATGAATCATTGGATACAGGAGGCCCGTGGGATGCAGAATGCCCCACAACTGAGTATGTAGCCATGGAATGCAGTATGTAAGAATTGATAATTGAATATGTATAACGGATAGGTATGTCTCAATATCCCTTCATTTACTTTACAGCTGCAGGTGATCATGCTGTGAATCAGCAAGCCTATGCTGATAGGCTGCTAAGGCTGCGCCACCAGGCAGGTTAGTGATCATTCTGCTTGTATTGTTATATAAAATATGGGAGAGAGCATGAAAGAAAGTGTTGTAGTCCAATAATACAGCCATAAAACTGCCTGTATAAGTCCTCTGCATGTACTGTCAGATAAAAATGTCAGAGAGGCAGAGAAAGAGTGTAGTAACCCATTAAGAAAGGCAACATATGTCTGGAATACTATCTCTGCAGGCACTGTCATGTAAAATAAGTGAGTGAGCCTGAAATAAGAGTGTTCTAACCTATTAATAAAGGTATAATATGTCTTGAACATGTCTGCCATATGCACCGTTAAAACAAATAAAGGAGTGAGCTTGTGGAAAAGTGCATAATGCCATTAATAAAGGTCTAAAACCCGGAGTGTGTCTGTGTCACAGAGTTTGAAATATTGTTGTACCCTTGCATTATACAAATAGTACTGTTTGAAAAAGTGCTGGCAACCCAGAGTTGTGCAGTCCCATATAAAGTGGGTGATGGAAGTGTTAGTAGCTGTGAAGCATATATACAGTCTGCAAGAGTCAGTTACTGGCTGGCATGCATAAGTAAATCTGCCACACATGTAGCATGTTAGTTTATCCCCAGAAATGTGAGTGTGTGTCAGGAAATGCAGGGTTCTGTACAAATTGAAGTGAAAATGTCATGTGAAAACATCCCAGATATGTAGATAAAGAAATAGAAATGTAATAAAAAAATATGTAGCAGTAACATCTGCATACTGGACAGTTAGTATGTCAGATATAGGTCAGGCATATATTGGACTAGCCAAACCCATTACACAACCTAATGTATGGTGGCAAGTGTAATAATACATTTAGGGGATAGACACCTGCAGTCACTAGGAATGTAGTGTAGACTAAAAGGTAATTATAAGATGTTAACCGAGGTTTTTTTTATACCCTACTGTATGTGCATAAACCATGCAATTCCATACCTCAATGGGTATGTGTAATCTTAAAATTTGTTGGGACATATGTCCTATTGTTCTATAAATATTTGCATTCATGTTGATGCATGTGCCCTGTTTAAACACCACAATCATGGTGGCCTGTTGCTACCAAACATCCCTGCATGCTGTTGGAATATCCACTGTGGTTCAATATATGCATGTGTTATGCTTGCTGTTCAACTGCTGGAACCTTGGTGTGTTGGGTTAATGAGAATATTACTGCATGCTGTTACAACTAATCTGGAATGCTGTTGTTTATGTTGTAATTAAACACACCTAATCACAGAACGTATGGGAAGGCTGATCCCAGCGGACCCACCTGTCTCTCCTCAGCTGGTGAGTGCACCTGGCACCAGCAGGTCCGGTGACCAGCCCGGGCTCCCCTCCTCCATTGGTCCTGTGCCACCTTTGGGTGGAAGCGCTGCAGGGGATGGGGCTCATCCCCCCTGTGCAAGCATGGGCAGAGAAGGGCCACCTGTCACCCTTCAAAGGGTCCGGGTTGTAGTGCGTAGGGAGATTCAGCGTTCAGTCGCTGATCCCCTACGCCAGCTCGAGGCAAGATTGACGTGTCTCACCATTGAGCCTGCCCGTCCTACGCAGCCCCCAGCACAGCCACCCTTGGGGCTCTGAAGGTGCAGTGGTGACTGCCCAAGGGTGGGGATCTCAGTTCCACTGTTACCATTTGTGGGCTCATGGGCTTGCGATTTCCAAACATCCAATCCCGTCAATTGTGTTCACCCACCCCATGTGTCATACACCACCCCTGTATGCGTCTTCTCTGTCTTGTCTGTTTACCTCCCCAACCTACCTCCCCGGACATACCTACTTCCTCTACCTCACTTCCCACTCTCACCTGAAAAAAAAAAAAAAAGGCCAATCTGTACCCACAAAAAAATTATGCCCCATACATAGCTGCCGATTTCGCACACATGTCCAAGGGACATGTAAACTGATAATTATAATTGGCAGTACAACATACTTTGTTGTCCTCACCCCTCTCCCAGGGGTGGAAGGTTTCAAATATCACTCCAAATTTATTGCATATGCACAGCTGTTGCTGGTAAAGAAATGGGCAGCTATGGACCTTCCCTACACCCGTCCTGCACATCCCAAGCTTGTTTACTTACTGTCTGTCCCTCTTTGTGCACCCTTTTTCACCACTTTCCTATCTCTCTCTTTTCTTTTCTTTAAAAGAAATTAGCGTGGGGGTTAGTGGGAGTAAGCACTTTGAAGCGGTAGTAAGCTGGTTTAAGCAAGTGTGTGCGTGTGTGTGCTTAGCTAAGCATCGCTAAGCATCGTGCAAACCTGCGCAAACCCGCTTACAACTGCTTAAAAGTGTCTTAGTCACTCTATGGCAGGGTCCTTGTTCTGCTGAGCAGCAAAAGAAAATACCTCTGTCAGTCTCGAACCCCAGACCATTGACACAATAGACTGCATGAATTACCACTAAGCCACAGCAGATATACAAATAACTTGGTTCTGAAATAAATATATCATGCATCACAATGAGGGAATGGAAATGGAAATCAGGAATGGTATAACACAAACCCTGTTCTGTGGATCTTTACCAGCAGTTGTTGTGGAATTGCATGACATGACTGTGAAAGGAGAACCAGCCATCCTAGCAGGGAATAATGTTACAGTAGCACCTTACAAACACCACACAGTATCAAACCAGGATAAATACTGGCCACAGGAATACAATGCAATAACCACATTTGTATGGCAGTTAATTGTGTAAGTCAGAAATAAAGTACATACTCCCGTGTATCCTGTGTTAGCATTTGGAGGGGTGAGTACATGTCTACACTGAGAAATGTGTACTGGAAGCAGCAACATTCAGGTTTGAGTACAACATGCATATAACTGGCTACAACCCTAGCTTCAGATAAGAGACATATACCAACCTTCTGACTGACACAATAGTGTCCAGAGCAAACAAGCATGGGCCCCACCTTGGACAGCTGAAAGGGCTATGCCTACCTAACCTAGCATTTTATAGCAGTGGTCTGCAATCACAGTGAATAATGCAATCACCACACACCAGGCTGCATGCAAGTACTGAATGGTGGGCAACAATTGGTGCAGAGTCTGTCACATGCACAAGTGCAGATACCTAGAAAAGCAGGCTGTACCTGCAGTCCACACATGCAATTCTATCATTGCAGGTACTGGGAGATAAAGAGAGAGAGAGAGAGAGAGAGAGAGAGAGACGGACACAGACACAGACAGAGACAGAGACACAACAGAGAGAGAAACTGACACATAAACTGAAATAGAGGGGGAAAACCCAAAACAAACAACCAAAAAAAAACCTACAAAACCATAACACACGGAGCAGGGAAATACAAAGGTAAGGTATGTAACTCACATGTATGTGTTGGCATGTAGTAGATGTTCCTGAAGAGTACTCTACACACTGCAAATCATCCATGTGTGGCAGCAGTACATATCTATCTCTATCTGCACATGTGCATAGGGCAAGGGACATACTGCAACTGTTAGTGAAGGGTGGACAGATATCTGTCATTGAAGGTTGATATGTGCATATATCTATGTAGGTCATAGTGTGTGACCTAAAAAACAGCATGAAGTGCTGATATATGTCATGTGGTGGTTAAATGCTGTGGGACTGATTTGTCAGATCTGGTGTGTTACAGCCAGTGAGGCCTGCTAATGCTACACGGGCTAAGGACACCCACATGCATTCTGCACAACACTGTGCAATATAATCACATAACTGTACATCCCTCAACTGTCGCATAAGTGATATCCCCACCATGAAAGGTGGACTGTACATGTGCCTATATGTACATCCATGTGTGCAGCAATGGATGTGTACATGTATGTGTATATATATATATATATATATATATATATATATATATGTGTGTGTGTGTGTGTGTGTGTGTGTGTATAGATAGATATATAGATATATATAGCCATATATAGAGAGAGGAAGAGACAGAGTGACACGGGGTCATATGTACTGCAACAGGTGTGTGGTGACCAAGGCATGGACTGTAGACAAGTGTTGATACTGCAGTGCCATTCCTCCTTTCCAAAACACTGTACCCATTAACTACCACATAGGTAGAGATCTACCTAACAGTGAAGGTGTGATAAGAGAAAATGGGGCACAGGTGGACAGTAGGCTTCGCTTTGATGAAGACAGTGCCACACTACAACTGTAATCAGTCTGTGTGTTATGTATCATGACAACAGGTGTGTCATCTATAGAAATATAGAGCAGTGTTCCCTTCTATCCATCACAATGCCCTGTGTGGTATGTACCTCACATGACAACTACACCAGGAGAAAAGGCCACAGACATACCTCCCAAAGGGTAATACTGGCCACAAACAGATGCCCTATGCAGACTGACTCACAAAACCACATCTACACTGTATTGCATACTTGCCACACAGAGGTGACCTCTGCCAGACATACAGAGGTATGTCACACCCATAGCTGGGTGACAACCACCATGGCAACATATCACAATCCCTCTGGGATACACGTTCTTTGGCCCTAAACCTTATCAGATCACTAAACAGCACATGCTGGAGGGATAGGTTCCCATCTCAGAGATATGCCATACACCAGAATAGACCAGCTAGCAATAGCAAACAAGGCTCCTCATTAGCAGTTGTCCTAAATACTCCTGATGATTGTGTGGGAGATTGGTAATACACCCCAGGAAACACCTCTGTAGTTTTGGTTGGCAGGGCAAGTGAAATCAAAGTACATGTGTGTTCAAAGGCCAGGGTAGCATATGGCTAGGCTGCCGTAGGCCCTAGGGCCAACAGCATATTACCTACCTATGACACTATGCACTCACACATGTACTCAATGCAATACCTGCTATGTGAGGTTGAATAAGTGTAACGCTGAATGTGTGCAAGGTCTGTAAAGGTGTGATAGCTTAGTGTGAAGTTGTATTTGACATGGTAGTGTCTATCCTAGTTGTGAGGACAGCAAATGATGTGTAATGTACTGTTAGGCAGACATAGTAGTACAGCATATGATGTGACGTAGTTCCTTGTTGACAAATGTGGTATCTCATTGTAGGCTAAAGCAATACATGTATGCATAGTGAGTGGTACTGCTGGTGAATCCAACTCCCATATGAACTGTAGTACTACCATATGCTGTAGGCCTAAACAGCACAGTATGGTGTGTGTTCACATTGCTTGGAAACATTGCCATCTGTGTTTCCTGTAGTCTGCACAGAGGACAAAACTCAGGCATAAGGGTGTGTAAGTAGTGGCACACAGTACTGTATGGTACACAGGTAATGCTCATCTGTGTTGGCATACAGTGGTGTGTTGTATGTTTGTCTGATGTGTGTGTAATCATGCCTGTACAATGGCTGTAATCATATGTGTGTTACAGGGTATATGTGTGTATCCAGCAACATATATACTCTGTTACAGCAGTATGCCACCTATAGTAACAACTGTACACATCTGTTAGGCAGGGCTATGGCATCAATGACTAGGGTGGTTGACTGGTACTACTGTACCTGTACTTTACATCCATTGCAACGGATGACATCTCTGTTCATGCATTGGTGTGATATACACCCCTGTCTTGAGGTTGTGCAGTGTGTCACAAACAGTGTGTCGGGTACTGTTGTATAGTGGTGTGATATATAGAGTGTGCCAGGCACTGTTAGTTAGTTGTGGCCTGAGAACCAATAAGTGGAATTGAATGTGTGTAACCTCTGACAGACAATAGGATGGTATATATGTCAGTAAAGTGATATCTGTGGTTAAAGGTGTAAAGTGTGCCACAGGACTCGCTCACACATATTGTTCATATCTTTTTCAGCCAGATGGCCCACCAATGCAATCCATCATACACAGCGGATGAGAAAGAGGTGATACTACAAAGCCTATTGCAGCAGTACACAATGCTGTTCTCCAGAAGCAGCCAGCACCAGCAGGAGCAGGCTGCACTGTGGCAGGAACTTGTTCGTCGGGTAAATGACATAGGCATGCATAACCGGACATATGAGCAGGTACGCCATCACTGCAGTGATTTAATTAGACATGTTCGGTGGCGTGCATCTGATATCCAAAGACAACAGCATGCCACAGGTGGTGGGGTGGCCATTCATCCCCCCCCTCACCAGAGTAGAGGAGCTGCTCCTAAGTGTGGTGGCTCCTGGACAACAACAACATCAACCTCTGACATGTGTTGTCATGGAGGCCGGAGCCACCCAGCACGTCCACCCAGAGCAAGCAGGTAACATGCCCTATCTGTAGACGACAGTTAACTGTATTGTTAGATTATGTCTATGTGGGATGTGTACTGTGTGTTTAGCAGTTCTGCTGCCTAGTGTTGTGCACTACTGATTTTCAAATAATATCTCTACACCTGTGACTGTTGACTGTTGTTATACTGCAGTTTAGCATACCCACTGTAGCAGTGCCACAGTTGTGGCCGCTGACTAACTCTCTCATATTCTCATAGGTACCTCTGGTGTGACAGCAGGGCAGCTGATCCATGCTGGTGAGTGTGTTATAACTGCAATGTTGGTAATGAAATATGCATGTCATAGGTGAGGTGTAGGCCATGTACACGTAACACACCTACGCATAATGCATGCTGTGCATGTTTGTTGTAAGATGTTGCACAGCTCAGTAATGTCAGTAGCTGCCTCATTGACATGCAATACACAGAGCATAAGACACAGTTGTGGCAACCCCATACTGCACATTGGATAGGCATAGTTGCAACACCTGTACACAACATAACACGCTTATCATATGCAGTACACAAAGACATGGTACATATGGAGTAACCACACACCCGGTGTAAGGTCACACCTCAGTATCCCACATGTCATCCTCACACACATGATGTACCTCAGGAGTAGAGGCCTATCATGGGGCTGTGCAACACTCTTCAACACATAACACAATCATGTTAGGCAATGCTCCCTATTGGGCACCTCATACACCCATGTACAAAGTGGCTGTGTAATAGAGAACGTAGCCACGGCACTGCAGTTCAGGTACAGCATGCTAGGCGGTGGTCTGTCACACAGTAGCAGCCGTGAGTGACCACAAGATGCATGATGATGATGATGATGATGGCACATGGTAGTACACCCCATCCAGTTACAGTGACCACAGTACTACACATAGCGGTCTTTGCTTTGCACCTCATTGTTGTGTGTGTGCAAACATATGCACCTATACACAATATGCATAGTATGTTGTGTGTGTGCTTACATATGCCAGTATACACAATATGCACAGCTGCCGCCATCTGTACAAAGAGTCACATATATGTCCTGGAATGCTATTGGGTGTGTAGGTCACAGGACACACATTGGGTATATGTGGTGTTTACTGTTGCAGTCATGTAGCATGCCATATGTCCCACACTCACCATAACCACTGTACAATGGCCATGTTGAGCATTGGGATTCCTTCATGTCTACATGCATCACACATCCCATGTCTGTACATTGCATGCATTTGTTACACCTGTGCCCACTATTATTCGTTATGGATACAAACATTGTAAGCAGACATGGCAATCTATGTGTCACACAGATAACACATGCAGCCATGGTATGTATACCATTGAGTGATGGTGCACAGGACATTGCAGAGCAGATAATACTTGCACAGCAATGTTGTGTCCATGTACACATTGTGTTCCAGGGTGTAGTCAATCACTGAACAACTACACACATGCATCACAGCCATGTATAATGTCATTAAATAGGGCCGTCAGCACTTGCACTGCATGGTCTTGAGCAACACATATTCTGCATGCTGACACATGTGAGGTGACTGTTTGCCCTGTGATACTGTCAACCACCTTCACCCACTATTGTGTATGTGTTGGATTGCTGGTGTGTGTGTGTGTGTGTGTGTGTGTGTGTGTGTGTGTGTGTGTGTGTGTGTGTGTGTGTGTGTGTGCTGTGGTGAGCAGTGTATTTGTGTTCATGCGTGCATATGTGCATGTGCGCATGTGCGCATGTGGTCATGTGTGCATGTGTGCATGTGCTCATGTGTGCATGTGTGCATGTGCTCATGTGCGCAAGTGCTCATGTGCATGTGTGCATGTGTTCATGTCTGCATGTGTTCGTGTGTACATGTGCTCATGTGTGCATGTGTGCATGTGTACCTGTGTGCATGTGTGCATGTGTGCTAACATCATGTACAGATTGTGAAGTGTGTTTCCTGTCTTCCTTTCACAGGTGCTGAGTTAGGGGTGTCTGAATGCAGCAGGGAACCTGATGTCACTGCCACTAAAAGTGGAGATGATGAGACATGTATTGTGGTACAGGAAGGTCTGTCAGGGTCTGTCGTTGGTCCACCAATCGACAGTACACAGCGTGCCACCCCATCTATGCGCACACTCATACTGCCAATACATCCCTCATCACCAACGGCCTTAGCTGAGGGACAGCATACAGTCGGCATTGACCAGAAGAGTGTGGCACCCATGGCACGTACATCCCCTCACAGCAGCCATAGCCAGATTACTGGAATGGTACCACATAGGCAGATGTCCAGGGGTTCTCGGGGGAGCACCACTGGACATATTGCCCCTGGCAGACGTGCCCCCAGAGGTATTACAACCTCCAGTATGTTCCGGGCTGTAATGCAGGCACAGGCACGTATGGAATGGTACACTCGACAGGGACTAGGGATGCAGAGGGCCCATTACACTGCTGTCAGTGACAGCATCCGTGACCTTGCCGGTGCCATCTGAAATTACACCGCGGTCATTGATAGCCGTTGGAGGGAGACATTAGATGTCCTCCACAATGTGTTAGCCATGAGCCAGGACCATGCGGGACGGATGGGAAGCCGATGTGGATGCATGCCAGCAACAGCATCAGCTGGCAGTCATCATGGATGGACCACGGATCACAGCCGCTCCCGTAGTGGCAGTACCAGCCCCAGCAATGCTGGGGCTGGCCTGTCCATTGACCATCCTACTAGACCACATGCACGTGGCACTGGCCAGTCCCAGCAGGGACATGGGTCCAGTCATCATACCTCTGCCTCTGATGATTGCACCCAGTCAGGGTTGGTACCCGATACTGCCCGTAGCACCCCTGCCAGGCACAGGTACTGTGTCCATGGCCAGAAACAGTGATCTGTACAGCCTAGCAGGTACAGTCTGTGGCAGTCCCACAACCACCAGTATATGGCAGCCACATGGTGGAGTTGTGTGCATGCAGACACACACACATTAGCCAAACAATTAGGACTCACACATACACACACACACACATTACATCAACATTGGCCCATGCTGTACTGTTGTCCCTCACACACACACACACACACACACACACACACACACACACACACACACACACACACACAGACATGTCGATTGGATGGGTCAATGTCGGGCTCTGGCAAACCAACAACACACCCTGTGCATATGATGACACCTGTGCCACCTCCTGTCATCTGTCACATTGATGCAGGAATAGGCTAACATGGTTCTGATGCACAGGGTGACATTATAGCAGTTTAGTAATAGTAGCAAGTTGCCAACAGGAAAGTGTACTGATATCCTTGTAGGTATATCTGAGCAGGCATTATGCATCACATCTGATAGTCATTGTAGCATTGTTTATACCAGTGTTAGGTCTGAGTATGTATTGTCCACCCATGTGCCACTTGGCTGAAGTGTACAATGTTGCCAGCATGTGTTAGTGAGTGGTCAGTACGTGTGTGATGTGTGCATTACAAATTAGCAGGTGTACATCTGTGAACATGGTGTGTGCGCACTGTCTGCATGTACGTGCATAGTGGACACGTGCAATGTGCGACACACCCTGTTGTACACATTGTTAACATCTCATGGTATCTTTCGATGGCCAGTATGCATTCAACTACAGATACGTACTAACATGGGTACACATGCGTGTATGACATGGGTTGACACTATGCTGTGGGTGATACTGTTGATATCTGTCAATGATCTGCAGTCTAGTAGTATACACCACCTCAACAGCATGACTATAACAAATCATTAGATGATGTCCTGAGAAATTACACACAGTTGTAGGGATCTCAGTATCATTTGGATCCTTCCGGTACTATACTGTAACAGTAACGAGTGGTATTGACCGCCACATGCTCCTGGGACCACACCTGTGTGGCATATAGCCCTCTTAGGTACATGCAAACACACTAGGGATATGTCCATCCACATCTTGAAATGCATGTATTGGCCTACACTGCATTCCCTGGATGGGACATATATCCTACACAAGGGTATCATACAGACAGATACCTGTTGTCCAATACATGCTGTATAGTCATAAGCCGACTATGGCATAGTCACCCACATTTACTAGACATACTATCCCGACAGTATCACATAGGTGGTAGCCCTCCACATGTACGTTGGGTACCAATGTGTACAGACAGACACGTGTTATGTCATCTGTCCCTTGGTATCCACATATCCATAGGTATTGTGGGGTCCATCGGTGTTTCACATAACATATTAGGGGCCTGCATGCATATCCACAGGGCTGTTTTACACCTATAATGACTGTCCATTACTGCCAGTCGTTGTTGTGTATGAACATGTGTGACATATACCCCAGGCAATTACTCTCGCTCACAGTACTCTATAGTATGTGTCATGGGTGTGTGTGGCACAGATGACCTTGGCCAGGGATCACTACAGTGGCCGGGCTTGTCGCATACATACATATGTGACCTATGATCTTAGAAGCAGCGGCACAATCTGTCGAAGGAAACAAATGTATTCATGTACTATGCAGGCTTCACACCAATGTACTGATTGAGGTCACATGTACACATATCCATTTGCCACGCAGATACCCGATGTGTGCAATGCACATACTGTTTTAATCATATGTCATACCATAGTAAACGCAAAACCCACACTGCATTGACCACCTGTGGCATACTCACACACGCACTCAGCATTTGCAGGATTCAAACCCCTACCTAACTATGTTATGATACTAGAGAGATATGCATTAACATGGCACGTGATATGCTTTCCTGGGTGGTTTCTGTTCTCCTGATATATTTGTAGGATGCTAACATCATCAGACATTCCACAGAGGGATGTACCTCTTTTATTGTGTTTTCCCAGTCTCCAAAAAGGCTACTTCTCACAAAGGGAATCATATACAGCCCCACCATGCACACACTGTCAGCGTTTGCAGGATTCAAACCCCTATCTAGCTATGTTATGATATTAGAGAGATGCGCATTAATACGGCGCGCTATATGCTTTATTGGGTGGTTTCTGTTCACCTGATATATTTGTAGGATGCTGACATCATCATGCATTCCAAAGAGGGATGTGCCTCTTTTAATGTGTTTTCCCACTCCCCAAAAGGCTACTCTTCTCAAAGGAGATCACACACATACCCTCCACACACACTGTCAGCAGGCTAAGGATTCAAACCCGTAACTAACTATGTTATGATATTAGAAAGATACGCATTAACACAGTGTACTATATGCTTTACTGGATGGTTTTTGTTCACCTGATATATTTGTAGGATGCTGACATCATCAGACATTCCAAAGAAGGATGTGCCTCTTTTAATGTGTTTTCCCAGTCTCCAAAAAGGCTACTCCTCTCAAAGGTAATCACACACATAACCCCCCAAACACACACTGTCAGCGCTTGCAGGGTTCAAACCCCTACCCAATTATGTTATGATACTAGAGAGATACACATGAACACAGCATGCTAGATGCTTTACTGTGTAGTTTCTGTTCACCTGAAATATTTGTAGGATGCTGACATCATCAGACATTCCAAAGAAGGATGTGCCTCTTTTAATGTGTTTTCCCAGTCTCCAAAAAGGCTACTCCTCTCAAAGGTAATCACACACATAACCCCCCAAACACACACTGTCAGCGCTTGCAGGGTTCAAACCCCTACCCAATTATGTTATGATACTAGAGAGATACACATTAACACAGCATGCTAGATGCTTTACTGGGTAGTTTCTGTTCACCTGATATATTTGTAGGATGCTGACATCATCAGACATTCCAAAGATGGATGTGCCTCTTTTAATGTGTTCTCCCAGTCTCCAAAAAGGCTACTCTTCTCAAAGGAAATCACACACATACATACCCCGTCAGCACTTGCAAGATTCAAACCCCTATTGAACTATGTTATGATACTAGAGAGCTACGCATTAACACGGCATGCAATATGCTTTACTGGGTGGTTTCTATTCTCCTGGTATATTTGTAGGATGCTGACATCAGAATGGGCATGGGAATCTGTGTGCACTTTCTTTTATGCAATCCCAGGAATGATCCATGTGGGTCGACAGGTATCAACAGTTTGAACAGGACCCTGTGAGTTGCACCTTGTGTGATCTATCTGTGGACACATTGACATCCCTTCATATGTCAACATATATCTATGCACAGATTGTTGGTTTTGTGGATACGACATGTATCTGTGATGTTGATGAAGACCTATGCAAAGTCTATGTGGGACATGTGTAGTTCTGTCCAGTGATGTATGTCCTGGGTGGCTGCCTTGCAAATAGTGTAGCATGTTTGGGAACCATGATTTGCACATGAACATACCACAGTTGGTAGGGTTGTGTGTTTGTCAGCTTCCAATAGCTTTGTTTATGACTTCAGCCATGATGCACTCCATGGCCTTGCAGATCAGACTTTATAGGCTTACTGGACTATACTTCCCATGATGTGTTGTGCACCCACACTTGTGGGGAGTGCCATATGTTGTTGTAACACATTCAACGGTTCCAGACCCTGTGGAGTGGGTGAGGCTTAACAGACTGTTCTCGTGCAGGGTCTGTTTCTTCTGTAGTGCATGCACTCTGGACTCCTTCTCAGCTACTCTTTACAAAACACCAACAAACCTGAGCACTAATCCCGGTTATACACTTTTACACACTTAACACCCTACTGATTCTTTGTGATCAGGCTACAGAGTATGTCATCATAATATACTGGCATGTCCAGGGGTCGGTTTCGTGTGTACTCTCCAGTCCAGCTAGTGAATATTGTGGTTATGACACAATGTCACATCTGCCTCATGTACACAGACAACCCTCTCCTCCTCCCAACACACTCAGATATATGTGAGAGATGCAACAGTATTGACATACAGGAGGCTGAGCTCTCTCAATCCATGACTGGCATGGTCTATCAGGTGGTGAAGGTGACCACACACACCACATATCAGTCTCACATACACCGATAGCGACAGCAATCAAACCACATTATCACACATACACATACCCGGAGGCTCTACATACACTCTGCCTAAGCAGCAGAGACCTCCAAAGCAAAGACACAAACAATTGCTACCCCACTACAATACCCACATATCACATAGTTCACAATGTCAGTGTGCCACAAAGTCACTGCCCTTTGGCCTAAACAACACACCTGATACACTTGTAATGGGTGACACTTAATGTCAGACACACTGACATCCCACTCACCAGGCCAAACAAGGGAATAGTCACTTTGAGCTGTCTCTCAGGTGCCAGGATCCGCCACATAACACATGCACTCAGGTCACTCCTAAGCAAGTCCAGGACTGGCTCCATCATTGTCCATGCTGGTGCGTACAACCTCAGACGTTCCTCCCTGGACCACATGACATGATACATAGAGGAACTCCCTGATCATGTAGCCCAGGCCAGTCTGACCCTGACCATGTCTAGCATCTTACACTCACCAAGTATGATGTCTCAGTATACCAGCAAACTGATCACGTTTAACAGTTGGCTAACATATTGGTGTTATTCAAAGGGGATATAGTGTCTGTCAGCCTGGGGTGACATGCTCGACATGCCACGTAGCTTCCCTATGGACAGCTTGCACCTGTCACCCTTGGACTTTTGAATACTGGCTAAGGCACTTGCTGCCACCATACTGCCTTATTTAAGCGAGGCTCAAAAGACAGACCCACCTCCATAGACATTACAGAGTACATGACACTGAGGGTAATGCTGCTTAACACCAGATGTATTACCCTCACATTGACCACACTCAAGAATCTCCTCAGTATGGAGAATAGCAATATCTGTGCACTAACAGGCACATGGTTCAGGCTCCCACATGCACACCAACACTACCAAGTTATATTTCATAACATGCTTTCTGACCACATAACTCGGAATGGCCAACACAAATAGGGGGAGTATCCATATACATCACAGATACACATACCTCCAAGTTGGTAGCACTGCACAAAGCATCACAGACCATACATATGCACCTAACATTGTACAAATCTGCCTTTTGGTTTGTTGCCTGCTACAGACCACACTCACAAACTCAGCAACCATACGATCTGAGAAAGACAACAGTCGAAAGCGCTTATCAGATATCTTCAAGGAACAGTTTTGAGCTTTTTTATTTTTCATTTTATTTTCAAGTCGAAGTTTTATTCGTATTAAAGGACTACATTTTAATTGGAACACTTGTGGATTTCGTTGATTGGCCATCCTTGGGTGGATTTTCTGTCTTTTTTCTGCTAATATTGACTGTTTTTGTGATGGACTACCTTTAGCGTTTGGGAGTTATTTATTCATTTATACACTCGTCTTTCTGGGGAACACTGGACAATATGATGGTCTCCCCAAACACCATTATATTGGGTGATGTCAAATACACACACATTGACTGGGGATAGTACTCAGGCCCCAACACCCTCATCCAACAGTTGCTATAATTTGTAAACTCATATGCTATGGCACAACAGGTCACCACACCCACAAGAAGGGACAACATATTGGACATGATCATCAACAACATGGGGACTCTATGTTCTACACCTGCGATATACCCCTCATTGGTAAGGGCAGAACATACTTTATCTCACTGGACATCCATATCCCGTCCCCACACCCATCCTGGGTAATCTTGGAGAACTTCCCAAAAGCAAACGTCACACTTCTCCATACCACAGTGGTATCTTTCAGAGACCCAGTGTCAGTGGTAAGTATGGCTCAGACTGCTGAATCCTTTACATACACAGTCTATGGACACCTAGTGGACTGCATGGATCATGCTAATGGCAGGGGACCTGTCTGATGGACCCCGGCCATTAATACACTATACAACAAAAGGAGGAAGCTACTACATGATAGAGCACAATCCCAGACAGGGAAGGCATCTGTGATCTGTACTAGCAGACAGCTACATTCACTCGTGTATTTATGTCAGACCCGCTTCTAACAGACAATTGCACCAGACACATCGGACACTCACAAGGCCTTCTTCAGTTAATTCAGGTACCTGGCTGGACACTCACTGATCTGCTGTGTGTTACTGCATACTGGCTGAACATATCCTGAACCCACAGACATTGCCAACATCCTGGCAAACAGGTTCAGTGCAGATGTCTCCCCCCATACCCCCTAAGGAGGTACTGTCCATCCCAACTGAGTGTAACCTCCCTGACATCACACATAAACAGGTGAGTGCTGCCCTCCCCACAATGGACAACACAGCATCAATGGGACCAGACAGTTTCCCAGCCTGTGTTGTACATGGCCTTCATGACAGACGTACCCTCACATTATGTCACTGTTCGATATCAGGGTTACTGCAGGATTTCTACCCATGGAATGGCGTACAGCGATAGTGTTCCCGCTCCACTGAATACTGCCATAACAGACCACAGACAATATCGGCCTACAGGGCTAACTAGCTTGTTCTGCAAAGCTATGGAGCATATTGTAATGGGACTCATGCACATAGACATGGGAAACCTAAAGACACTGGGTCCTACACATTACAGCATTGTTGTGGGCAGATCTTGTCTGTTGGACCCATTTGTATTCTTTAAACAGTTACCAGGTCCATCAGTGTTGGGATGGTTGTCCACACAGCCTGCCTCGACCTTGCACAACCCTTCAACACAATACCGCACATGGCCATTATACATAGGCTCATCGGCATCAATATCGACAAATATCTCACACAATGGATTGCTACCTGAATCAGGGATAGCACCCACATGCTCAGTTTTGCAGGTGCCATGTCTGACTATACACCAGTTACACATGGCATCCCACAAGGCTCAGTCCTGGTACCTCTCTTGTTCAGTATATATTTGTGTGATGTACAGGCTATCACAGGAGGGATACGGCTGCCCATGTTTGCAGATGACTGCAAACTGGGTGCCATAATCAACTCTCCAGCTGGCACATGCATGCTCATACAGGGTCTCACAGAGATAGGATGACTGGTGCCTGAGCCATGGCCTATGGCTACATGCCATTAGTTGCATAGTCATCCCCTTTGAGAATGACAACATGCCCACACATTACCACACAGGCAGTAATCCATTACATACAGTAGTAGTTGTTATGGGTTTGGGGACACGACTTGTTTGTACTCTCGCCTTTGACAATCACATTGTCAAAGTGGTTAGACAGTACTTCTACATAGCCCACCATATACCACATGGTTTCACATGTTGATCACGTGTGGTCATTGTGCCCCTATACTCATCACAACCATGCTTAGTTACTATGCCACATTTGGGTTGTACCTTACCCGACACCTGCAGCAACTGTAATGGCCACAAATGTTACTTATCAAGCAGATGTAGGGACTCACATGGATGCCCTGCACAGTTCTGATACAGAAACTCCAGCTCTACTCAGTCACTTACCACCTACACGGATGTGTTATGTGCCTGTAGTTTAAGGCAATGTCTGACCCAGAATTAATGGACATGCTCCACCTCAGGATATCCAACTCCCTTGGAGCAACACACTCCAGGGACATATACCTCAGCACAGATGTTGATAGGACATGTTGGGTGGACAAATTATTATCCATAAGGCTCCACTCACTGCAGAGTGTAGTCCCAGTTTTGCATAAGCAGAGCCACCCACTGACCACCTACAGGTGACATCTTGACAAGTGGATGGGTGATCATATGTGTACCCATGGGATATCTTCTGGGTCCCTGCTAGACAGAGGCACAATACACTAAACGTAAATGGGCTATCTTGTGTGACCTACTATTCACGGGCACAGTGTTCTGATTTGACTGGGTTGCAGCAGCCAAATACACTCTGGCTATGCTTGAACATGCCCTATGGCAGATAGCCTAGTATCAACCTCTGAACCTATGAAAATGTTCATGATGCACAATGTTTATTGCTGATACTGTTTGCAGGTTTTTATCATCTTTGCTTTCTCACTTTCTATGAACTGCTTAGGTATCTGCAGAACATATTTGATTATGACAGGGTTCCACTATATTATATACGTGTCTGTTGTTATATAAGTGTGTGCACAGGGCAGATTGCTGGATAGTGAGAGGTTCCTGGGTTAACACATGCAACTGCCTGATATGTGGGGCCCACTGCTGTACTCCAACATGGCCTAAGTGTGTGAGCATGCCCAGTTCAGACTGTCAGTGTTCTGTTGCCTGACATTTGTCTCATGTATTCAAGTGTGTGAGCATGCCCAGTGTGACCTTTCAGTATGTTGCTGTCTGAGGTCCACTACATTTGTTGATGTATGTATACATGTCCAATATTAACATTTCTACTGTGTGTGTTGAAAGTCAGGTTCTATTCTTACTGCAGGACTCACCTTTGTGTCATAACTCGACAGGGATTATGCTGTGCCTGCAGGGTTTCCATGGAATACTTTGCATAGACTTATCAACATTTCTTCATACAGGTTAACCACTGCAATACTGTCATGGTTTAATGGTTCAATATTATGATTATAGTGCACAGTATCCTGGGTTTGAGGACCATCACCGCTTATATTTTCATACTGAACAGACCAGACTGCTTAAGGGCCAGTAGAGCAACTATGAGCATGTTGGCTTTTGTTCAGCTATGCCCTACTTAGACCCAGCTTGTCCAACATTGCTCAATATTAACCATCATTGCTGGATGTTGGCCAATATTACTCAACATTGACCACATTTGTACTAGTTGGTGTGTGCAATTTGGTTTACATATACTACATGGTGGTAAATGCTGTTTAGCACTGCTTTATATTGCTTAACACATGGCAATCATGCCTCAGGTGTTGATGCAGGGCTGCCGATGTCTGATGCACATACTACACTCCCAATACATGTTTGACTGCAGGTAGTGTCAACGTAGGCATCCCTTTTACTATATGTGCGGGTCAGAGAGAGGTATCATTTCCAGAGTTCCTACTGAGCCAGTGTATGTGCTATGCGTTGCCTCTTTGCCAAGGCCAAAGCATACTGGGCATGCCTCCTTCTGCCTACTGGGGCAGGCTCAGGTTGTTCCTCCTCCGAGTCACGCTCTTCCTGTGATGGCCCTGGTAATGGTGGGGGGCTGTTTGGCCCAGGCCTATGCTGGTCCTGCTGCAGCTGTTTTTGCAGGATCATATTATGTAGCATAGCACATACCATGACAATTTGGGTACATGTAGTTGGTGAGTACTGCAAGGCTCCACCAGATGTGTCCAGGCACTGGAACTGTGATTTGAGCAGCCCAAACACACGCTCGATTACATTTCGTGTTTGTGCGTGTGCCTCATTATGGCGTTCCTGTTCAGGTGTGTGTGCATTTCTGATGGGTGTCATCAGCCACGGCTCCAGTGCATAGCCAGCATCCCCCACTAGCCGTCCATGTGGGATGTCCCCATTGGCAAATGTCTGGTACAGCTGCATCAGATGCCAGATATGGGAATCATGGTAGCTTCCAGGGCAGCCAGCACACACATTCAGTATTATGCCCTGGGCATCACACACAACCTGGCAGTTGATGGAGGGGAAGCCCTTGCAGTTGAAGTAGACCCTACCCCACTCACCGGCTGGTGCTTTGATGCGTATGTGCATGCAGTCTATTGCACCCACTACCTCAGGGTATTCCGCTATTTGCTGGAAGAGATACATATTGCTGGCCAATACCTCACGGGAATTGGGGAAGTATACATGATCACCGACATGTGCTGACATGGCATCCAGGAACTGGTGCAGTACTCTGGATGCTGATGCCTGTGATATTTCCATCATATCACCAGTTGGTCTCTGGAAGGTACCTGTTGCTAATATTCTTAGGCCAACACATACCTTAGTTTCCACTGGGATGGGTTCCCCTCTGTTGGTTCTGTGTGTGAGGCATGGCCTGCACAGCTCAACAATTTTCTGAAAGAGGTCTCTGTCCACTCTATAGCGCTCCACTATCTCCAGCTCATGTAGCCCCTGGTAGGTTACCCTGGGCCTGTACACTCTTCTCCGTCTCTTCACTGTGGGTTGTCCAGCAGCATTTGCATCATCACCACCCTCAGCATGTTGCATATGTCACCTTATAACAGCAATGGCAGCCCCTAACATTTTTGCCTCAGTACAGCTTTTTCACTTTTCACTGCTATTAGCTTACTGCAGTGTTGCAGTGTCTCTTGAGAGAAACATAATGGACTGTTGTTTGCAGTGTTTTAAGTGCTGGGCTGGGCTAGTGTTCTGCCTGGGTAATTGCCTGATTCTGATTGTTTTCACCCACTAGCTCTGCTAGTACTCCCTGGTAACTTCCCTACTATTTGGTGTGCTTCCTTTTTCCTTTCTGTTTCCTCAGGGGGAGCGCCGCACACACAAGCGCAAACATGCTCACACCAGCTAACACATGCACACATGCTTACATGGACTAAAACCTGCTTATTCTTGTTAAAACACGTGCACACTGGCGCAAACGCACTTACAACTGTTTACACAGCCTTACATATGCTTACTCAAGCTTACACGCGTGCACACTGTCTTACTCAGGTTTACTGGCGCGCACACACGTGCATGCATGCTCAGCAAGAAATGTTGGTGTTATCCATGGCATACACCTTCCATTTCTTGACTTTACCTGGCCTACCTGTTGACACACCTCTTTCAATAATATGTAATTGTCAGCTGACACATGACACTTTGCTCCAATGAGCTTCACTCCTTTCATACATACCCCCCTCGTGATGTCACCTATCTTCTACTCTGTTACTCCCCTTATCTTACTCCTACACTCCACTGACTGTGCTCATTTCCTATGTAAACTTCACTATCCTAACTCTCATTTGCATAGGATTGCCTACTAATGCTTGGTTACATCTCTTAGACTGAGCTTCCCCCCTTAGCAACCTCTACTCAGTGGCCATGTTTTCTTCAGCCTGCCATTCACTTGCATTGTAAATTCATTTTAGCTATAAAATCCACATTTGTGGATCTTAATTATTAATTTTCTGTTTTTTAGGGTGCAGCGCATTTGCGCGGTGCTGCGCTATGGTTAAACCTCGAAGATCGGGATGAAAAAAAAAAGTTATTTTATTTCTATTTTGCATCACTTCCCATTGCCAATGGCCATATTTTTGGCCATTGGCATGCTTCCTCCTGTAAATGCATGCTTTTGTTGCAGCTGTCACGGCTCCATTTTGCTATTTGCAGGACCCTACTCAGTTATCAACTGAGTACATTTCTGCAAATAACACTACTCCTACTCGGAGAGGTTCGGGTTTCCTGGATCGCAGATTTACCTCATTTCCATAGCTTTCACCTGCAATTGAGGTAATTTGCATATCCAAGCCCTGTCCGTGTAGGACTAGTTTAAGGAGCTCTGTTACACGCCCCTACTGGCTCTTCCTGGATCGCTCGGTGGACATGTTGGCTGCATGGAGTCTTACTCTACTCTTAGACTCCATGCAAGCCTTCGTGAATCTGGCCCTGTATCTATATTCTTGTTGGAGCTTTTCTCCCGGGGCCTTCACTGAAAATGGGCTATTTTAGGCCCAGTGGACTTTCCTGGTAAACAAATGAAATAAAATAAATAAAATAAATAAATAAATGTCCAAGCATGTCAAATACCTTATTAAGGTAGCATATCATGATTTTCATTTCTTCTTTTCTGTAAGAGTCTGTATTATGTGATCGAATGCTAAGGTGATCGAACACCTAAACATTGACCATGTAATATCAAACTGCAAAACAGTGAATGCCACCAGGAAATGTTATCGTCAGCCACAAAAAAAATTTACTTTACAGCCAAACTAAGTGGGGGGCTTTGCCCCCAACATCCCCTGATGTGGGGGGATATGCCCCCCACACACCCCTTAACTAAATATACCAACTCCGAGATCACTCCACAGTGGAGAAAACGATAAAATCCAGTGAACAGCCAAGGAAAATCTTTCCCTGTGTTAAACTGGCCATTTGTTGTTTTTTGCTTTCAATATTACGTGGTCGATGTTTAGGTGTTCGATCACCTTAGCATTCGATCATGTAATATAGACCATTCTGTTCATACTATCATCCACAATTTCTCTATCATTAATAATTCTTGACAACCATTCCCCTTTATACTATATATGCTATCTTCCATAATATTTTCCATTTTTGTTTCAAATTTCTTTTTGTATTATGTTCAAAAAGATCTTATAAACATTATTTTCCAATACTATTTGTCTCCATTTTTTAATTCTCATCTAGCTTCCTTCCTCCATATGAATTTAAGTATTCTACTACATAATTCTTTGTATATAAACTTTCATTTAACTATTCATTCAAAATCTTTAAAACATTTTTTGCCAATCCCTTAATTTTTTTATACATTTCATGCCCTATTCCATCTGGGCCTGTAGCTGAATCTTTACTTACTTGTCCTAATACTTTATCTAGCTCATTTAAAGAAATCTCATTTTCCAACTCGTTATTCTCTTTTTCTGTTAACTTTTTTAATTCCATATTTTTTCACTATCTTCTTTAATCTTTAAATATTTCTTACACATATTGTACTACACTATTCATAATCTTTTCCTGAGTTATTTCTGTTTCTCCTTTTACATTTTTATTTCTCTCATTACACTACCATCTTCCTTTTCTAATCTGATTAAGTAACTCAGTACTCCTTGGGGAGAATTCAATAAAGACTGCACAGAGTGATTTTCCATGTAGGCAGAGTGGCAAGGAACCAACACGGAATTAAGCAGCTGTGCGATCCAGTAAACAGAGCAGAGGGACGTGCATGAGTGTGCAGACACAGAAATGTCCATGGCATGCAAATCACTTCATAAGCAGGTGAATTACATACAAATGAGGTTGTTTTGTGATCCAGGAAGCAGATGGGTATTCATGCAGATCTTGTGTTGGTGTTAGAAGTGTACATGGACAATTTTTGTGTACAACAATGTAAAAATTGAACAGGGGCTGTAAAAGCCCATTTAGAAGGTGAGAAATGTCATAGTAGGCACGGCTATGTGCAAAACTATGCCCTGTGTATCCAAAAAGCAATGAAAAATAATATAAAATAAATCTTTTTTAATGCCCATATTACATTTGTGCAGCACGCAAACATGCTCTTATGCAAAAAAAAATATTAAAAAGTTTAAAAAATAAAAATAAGACATGAGAATAATGCATTATAGGGCTCTGCATGCAGTATGTACAATGGCAGATTTCAGTGGTTGCTAAGGAGGCAGGACCTGGAATAGTGAAGTATCCAGGTTGAGTGCAAGGATCTGTATGCAAGTGAGCTGGGGTTATTGAATAGCAAAAATGGGCCACTGTGTCTGCAGATAAAATTCGTGTAGCCACAGAACCATGTTGATGTCCACAGAAGAGCTAGCTGACATCAAAAGGTGGTGTGTCACAATATGTTTTAGTGGATTGGAATTCATCAGTGCCCATTTGAGCAGGTCACCGCTCAGCTAAGTGGGGGAGGGGGGTTGTCCAGTGTTGCTAAGCATTGTATAGCTGCAGGGTGCATGTTTTACTGGTTTAAGCTATACTGAGGAAGCTTGTGAACGGGGGTGTGTCCAGACTGCTGAACAGTGTTTATACCAGTGCAGTGGGTCTGCGCACCACCCTGCAGTGCTTAGCAGGGAAGGCATTAAAAAAATAATTAGCCTGGGAAAGCCAATCATGTATAAATTACTGATAAGCCCTCTGTTCCACTGACACTGGGCCATTCAAACCCTTCAATGATATACCTGGCAGGTGGACTGCATCATACTTAGCCAATTATGTATAAATTACTGATAAGCCCTGTTCCACTGACACTGGGCCATTCAACCCCCTCAATGATATACCTGGCAGGTGGACTGCATCATACTTAGCCAATCACAAAGGCTGCACCTGCAGCACACCACTATAAAGTATGCATACACCATGCAGTCTGATTTTTCCCACATGCTCTGCACCATTGGAGTACACACTTGGGAATTTTAACTGACAGAATGCTAGCAGCTGCTGCAGGTCTGCTACATCTGTATGTGCTAGATGCTGAAGTCAGTGCTGCTACTGACAATTGTCCTAGACTGAGAAGGAGAAGGAGCTACATGAGCTGGAGATTGTAGAGCACTACAGGGTGGACAGTGACATACTACAAGAACTCACTGAGCTCTGCCTCTCTCAACTCAGACCCAGAGCCAACAGAGGGGAACCCATCCCAGTGAAAACAAAGGTATGTGTATCCCATAGAATACTAGCTACAGGTACTTTTCAAAGACCAACTTGGGGCATGATGGGAACCTCACAGGCATCTGCATCCAGGGTACTCCACCATTTCCTGGCTGCCATGCAAACACATGTCAGTGAGCACATATATTTACCTTGCACCCCTGAGGAAAGGGCCAGCAGTATGCATCTCTTCTACCATGTAGCACACTACCCTAAGGTACTGAGTGTCATATTCTGCACTCATGTATACACCAAAGCATCACCCGGTGAGGAGGGCAGTCTATATCAACCGCAAGGGGTATTACTCCATCAACTGCCAGGTCATGTACAATGCCCAGGGCATTATCATGAGTGTGCATGTCTGCTGTTGATAGTGTCAGGAAATAAACTTCACTTTCTGGTAGCTGGTGTGGCTTAGTGGGCTAAGTACATTAGCATGGTTGATGGTGTTCATGGTTTGAAGCTGGCTGCACATACAGTTTTGCATTTGAGGTACTCCTATGGTAGGAGTCCCACAGACTGTCAATATGTCACTGTTTGTTACTGCAATAAAGCTGGACAAAGCCAGAGAAAATGGGGGGACAGGGGGCCACAGCTATGGGCATTACACATGCTCTGAGTAACCTAGAAGGTGCTAGTATAACAGCAGGTTTTAATAAATCAGAGTAGCAACAGGATGTAAAGGCTATCATGTACCTGTGTCAGCACTTACAACAATTCAGTGGGCACCATGTAGTAATACATTACCAAAAGAACACAACTGTCTGAGGAGCAGAGCAGATGTGGGGGCGGAATGCTGGACATCCTCCAAAACATGTGCAGTCAGAGATGTGAAGTCTGTAACCCTGTGTGTGATGTTACATCATGTACCCCAGTCACAGCATACCTAAAACTACTTAGAGCAGGAAATATGGACAAAGCCATGAACAGGAGTGGGACAAAGGCCCACATATAAGGAGAAAGATTAACTAGTGGCCAGATGAATGTAGAAAGTGCAGAGAATAACAGGCCATGCAGTAGCATGGGTTTCCTGCTGTGTATGGAGTCAGTAGCTCAAATGTCTGTCATCAGTTCCTAACATCAATCTAAAATGATTTGCCACTGATGTACCTGAAAATCACAATGCTATGTAAAACGTATCAAACATATGATGCAAATTCCTGTACAGTCTATTACAATCTGTACACTCCCTAGGTATGAGTCATATATTATATTCAGCACACAGCCGGGGAATCCCATGCACATAATATCAGGGAGATGCTGGACTGTTGAATCAGCTGCAGCAGCCAATTGGCTGTAGCACACAAAATCCAGGACTGGAGTACAGGTAAGTCTGGCCTGGAGTCACCTTGTAAGCACAGATGGTCACAATGGGCATGCTCCTACAGTTAGCTAATTTCATCGCATGTCTGATGCCTCATCTGCTTAAAGAACTGAGATGTGAATATATTTCTGTGCATACTGACAGCTATGTATACGTATCTGTCTCTCCTTATCCCCCTCAGACATGATTACCCTTATCTATCTGTATGTGGCACACACACACACACACACACACACACACACACACACACACACACACACACACACACAGATATATAGATATACATACACACACACACACACACACACACACACACACACACACATATATATATATATATATATATATATATATATATATATATATATATATATATTATATATATCTACAGTGGATATAAAAAGTAAAATGCCAGGTTTTTGTGATATAAAAAACGTGACCACAATAAATCATTTCAAAACTTTTCTCACCTTTAATGTGACCTATAACCTGTACAATTCAATTAAAAAACAGACAAATCTGTTAGAGGAAAAGATATTAAAAAATAACAAAAAAAAAAAAAAAAAAAAAAAAACATATAATAAGCTGGTTGCATACATGTGCACACCCTTAAACTAATACTCTGTTGAAGCACCTTTTGATTTAATTACAGCATTCAGTCTTCTTGGGTACATACCTGCCATCAATTAAAGAGACTCTGATTAACCCCAAATAAAGTTCAGCTGTCCTAGTAGAACTTTCCTGACATTTACTCAGTTGCCTGCTACAGCAAAAGTCATGATTTGCAGAGAGCTTACAAAGCACCAACGAGATCTCACTGTTGAAATGTATCAGTCAGGAGAAGGGTACAAAAAAAATTCCACAGCCATTGGATATACCATGGAACACAGTGAAGACAGTCATCAAAAAAGTGGAGAAAATATGGAACAACAGTGGCATTGCAAAGAACTGGACGTTCCTCCAAAATTGATGAAAAGATGAAATGAAAACTGGTCAGAGAGGCTGCCAGGAGACCTACAGCAACACTGAAGGAGCTGCAGGAATTTCTGGCAAGTACTGGTTGTGTACTACATATGACAACAACCTCCCGTATTCTCCATATGCCTGGACTATAGGGTAAGGTTGCAAGACGGAAGCCTTTTCCTACACATAAAAACATCTAGGCCCAGCTAAAATTTGCAAAATAATACATCAAGATTCCCAAAAGCATGTGGGAAAATGTGTTATGGTCTGATGAGACCAAGGTTGAACTTTTTGGCAACAATTCCAAAAGGTAGGTTTGGTGCAAAAACAACACTTTGCATCACCAAAAGAACACCATCCCCATAGTGAAGCGGGTCTATATTATATCACCGAAAACTCAAAATCTCAAGCGCTCACATGAGCAGATATGTTGGTATTCAAAATCGCTATTGTGGGGGGCTGTGCCCCCCCCCGCTAAATATATATTCCAACTCCGAGATTGCACTACAGTGAGAAAAGGGCAAATATCCCATTCTCCACTGTACTGCGACCCAAAAAAATGAATATCGAATATCTGTATTTTCACTCATGTGAGTGCTCGAGATTTTAAGTTTTTGCTGATCTAAAGTAGACCCAGTGAAGCATGTTGGTGGCAGTATCATGCTTTGGGGTTGCTTTTCTTCAGCTGGAACTGGGCCTTTAGTCAAGGTGGAGGGGAATTATGAACAGTTCCAAATACCAGTCACTTTTGGCCCAAAAGCATCAGGCGTCTGCTAGAAAGCTGAAGATGAAGAGGAATTTCACCTTTCAACATGACAATGACCCCAAGCATACATCCAAAATAACTTCACCAGAAGAAAATTAAAGTATTGGAATGATCCAACCAGAGACCAGACCTAAATCCAATAGAAAATCTGTGAGGTGACCTGAAGAGGGTTGTGCATAAGAGATGCCCTCACAATCTGACAGATTTGAAGCGCTTTTGCAAAGAAGAGTTGCAAATATTGCAAAGTCAAGATGTGCCATACTGATAAACTCCTACCCAAGAAGAGTGAATGCTGTAATTAAATCAAAAGGTGCTTCATCAAAGTATTAGTTTAAGGGTGTGCACACGTATGCAACCAGCTTATTGTACATTTTTTATTTTATTGTTGCTGACCTACAGCCACATGTCCAATGCCCTACTCCCACCACATGTTCTAGCACAGACAATGTGCAGTCAAGGACCAACAATGTGTCACCCCACCGTCTGTCCACTACAAAAGTGAAACAATGCATGCCATCACCAATGTGGTGGGGGGAGTCACAGATGTCAGACAGTGATGCATCCATGATCCTGAGCAGCCATCTGGTGTTGCATTCAGAATGTACCTGTGCCTCCATGATGGACCAAAACATGCATCAAGTGATTTATGATGTGACACCTGTGACAGTTGGTGGATGGGTAGCAGTCCTCTTTCGAGCACCCCTGTCAATCTGCCTGTGTGGGACCTCACCAGAACTCTGTCTATGGCTAATGTCTACACCCACTGATGCCATTGTTGCCACATTCTCCTGTCCAATGCCAATGTGACTGTTCAGTATCTGTGGTCACAGGGTACTGGGTATGTGTGGGCATACTAACTGTGTGTGGTGATAATGGAGGAGGAAGTGGGATGTCAACCCATGGTACAGATTCATCCCCAACAACCCCACCTGTGCCTCACTATGGCCACTATCATCATCATCAGAGTCGGCTGAGACACTGACATCAAGTTGTGAGGGGGACAGACTCCAACCCCCATGGTCACCTATGAGGAGGAAGACAAAATATGTACATTACTACCTGCAGTACTATGTCTGGTGATCCACACACACACATACAGATGAGATGCCACAACTGCATTACATGTACCACATCTTATTTCTGATCGCATGCACAACACACAAGCAGACTACAACATACACGGATAAGACAGGCCCTTTATAACATGCAATGCAGCTATGTCTGGTTAATGGTCCCACTACTATACACCTGTGAGATAAGCAATATGTCAGTGTATGTGGTATGTGATAGACCTACACCTAAAACACAGTGCAGACGCCTTGAGCATGCTATTGCCCTCTGCATAGCATACTGCATAGACCTTCACAAAAATAAGTGCAAATATGTTACAGCTCCTGCAAATACACTACTGTTATTACAGATTCAATGCAGTTCAGTTAATCCCTCTGAATCTGAACATACAAGTATTGTACTCTGGCTAAGCACATCAGTTGTGTCACATTCTGGCTAGGCTTATAAATGCCTTCGGGAAGATAGCCTAGTACCTAGCTATGAACCTATGAACCTACAGCAAAGTGGCAGCCCTTAACATTCTTAGTGTATATATGATCCATACAAAAACAGTATCACATTCACCAGGTACAAGACCTTAGACTGCAGTGACACCTGATATACCTATGGAAATGTGAGGGAGATGTATTACCAGCAATACTAAATGTGGCATTGCTACAGGATAATATGTGCGTATATCAACATGTACAGTAGGTACTGTGATACTGCCTACTTTGCTGACATTCTGAGTATGTGTGCACAAGTGTATGCTACAAGCAACTCCCTCCCCCCAATTGACCTGACATCCTTGTACTGGTATGCAGAGGCTGCCACAATGACTGATACAGTATTACAGTGATGAACACAGGAGGCTTACCTGGACGCTTCTCTGCCATGGCTGCTGTGGCACCCACCTCCACAATGTATGAGGTGATGGATGCTTGGGAGCTGGTGGTGGATCCCATGTTCACCAGGAATTCCTCTGTGGCCACAGCAGTGGCTCTTTATCATGCAGCATGTACCATATCTGTTGTCCGGTGTCAGAGTTGCTCATAGCTTCTGTCCTGTAGCCCTACTTGCTTGACTGCTGTGGCAAGTTCAGCCTACAGTGCTGCACATTGCTCATGATTCTGGCAACTCGTGGACAACAGAATGTTGTGATGCAGTCTGAGGCCATCCAGGATAACATCATTTTTTGCAGCTGAAGACAGTGGGTGCCTCTGTCTATACATCCTTTCTGAAAAACAAGAAGAGGGGAACACATCACACGATCACATACATTGCTCTCCACTATGAACAGACCCTGCACATCCAAATTGGCCTGCACTATCCACACCCAGCTGTCTATCAACACAGTATGTATGCGGCTATCAGCAACATAGTAACAATACGGGTTATGCTCCTCTATGCTGTGATGGAGTGTGCTGTATGGTCCCACCCCCATCAATGCCATCTACTGTGGTGTGTCCCCTATGAGCAACATCCCAGTGCCATGTCATACAGCTACTGTCCGATAAATAAGTGTATGTTATTACAAGTATATGGGGACAGTCCAGCAACATCTGTGTGCCACAATGATGGACAGAAATGCAAACATGCTGTAGGGTATCTTCTCTGTAGATGTCTTACTTCTCCAGTACACAGATGTTTGTGGAATGTGTAGATGTGCCTGATATATGTGGTCCCTTTGCCAGACACATGTGGATGTCTGGCAAATGGTTGGATAATAATCGATGGTTGTTCTCAGAATGGGGAGAATCTGGCTGTCACACGCCAGAACCCTCAGAAAACAGTTATGCTACAGTAATATCTGTCACTGTATTCATACCCTAACTTTGTGTGATCAATATGTACACTCTGTCACTGAGGTCTGGTCTGTGTCCCCCCGTTAATAATGGCTATGACCTGAAGTCCTGCTGTAGGAGGTTGCCAGGTGTCCTAACCATAGCTCTCAAGTGATGAGATACAAATGTCAACAAAATAGTGACTTAGCCATAGTACTTCAGGAACAGTCAGGGACACCTGTACAATGTCTGGACTATTCCTGTGTGGCATTCACAGACTGAGGGGAGCTGAATGACAGTACATCATGTGATATGCCAACTGTGTCCACCCTGACTTACTGTCACTATGTCTAACACACAATCCAGCAGCATTCGCACAGGAGCTGACCATTGTGGGAAAAAGTGAGAGGACCAGAGCTGTGATCTAAGTCACAGCAGACACAGTTGAAAGGCATGCCTGTAGCTGACAATCACCAACATGCCATTACCAGAGATGTATTACAGTCCTACTGTTGTAATCCCTATTCCCTATAACTGCATCCTCCCATCTGCATCCCATTATATGGGGACTTGTATTACATACCTGGTAGAGTGCTGTAATCCTTTTGTGCAGAAATCCTGATAAAAAATGCTTCCAAAATCACAGACTGTCTTGGTAAAGCAAGTTACAGACCTATTTACCATAGGCAACTGCTTGCCTTTTGTAGGTAATGCTCAATAACAGTTGACTGCCTGTACACCAATCCGTGGCTCAGACTTGCTAATTGCATCCAGAACAGATATGTTGTACTTTCATTAGCCAATGACATGGCACAACAATGCAATATTTAAGGCCTTCATGTAGGCCGTGGCCCCTTTCCTAGTCTTTGAGATGGACATTACTGAGGTGTGGGGACTACAGCATCGCAGAGGGTACGTACAAATACTGTCCACTGTTGGGACTTATGTGGTATGTCCACAGTTTTGCATGCTATGTTTGGCTATTATCACATGACTTTCTTATTATCTGGTAGTAAAGTGTTAAACAATGTGGGTTGAGGTCAGTAAGTGGGAAGACACATGTGAGTGTCACACGTCATACCCATCAGAATTTGCATGCTGCTGCAGTAGCTGCTTGTGTATCAGCTCTGTATGTTTGTAAGGGCAGACTGACACATCCCTGTCACTTGACCTTTGCCCCCCACCCCTTTATGTATGGGTGTTTTATGGATCCCTTATTCTAGGGGGTTGTGAAGTATGGTAGGTCTGTAGCAGGTAGCTGAACATACTGCTGCATATGTTGCAGGCTGCAGCTACAGCGTTTAGCCCAGGACTCATACTGAGGAGTGTGAACAGATTGGAGGACAGCAAACTGTATGTGTCACTGAGGAAGCAGTGTCAGCTCTGTCATTGTAGCAGAGCCAGGGTAAGGGTACCCATAACAGTCCAGGTAAAGCATGTGCTTAAGGTCCATATGTTATGTAACAGTGTCAATCGGAGAGTAGTAGGCAACACATAGGTAGCCTATACAAATTTGTGCAGTGTGTTCCTAGCTGCAAGACTGTAATGTGGTAACATGGGTAGCAATTAATTCAGTAGCAACAACCTGTTTTGGTTAAAATTGTAGGACTCGGTCATTATTTGCTGTATTTACAAGCATGTAATTGAAGTGCAATACATTGGATTCAAACCCAGGACTATGGGTGGCAAAATGAACAGTTTGCTAGGAATTTAATAGACTGAGCTGCTGAGTCAACACTGCAGCAGGCGTATTTGCAAGATATATGTGTATGCATAAAGTCTGTTACACAGGATTCATTTTAGCATGTGTGTTCAGATGGGTATGACGTGTGACACCAAAATGTCTGTCATGATTTTCTAACCTCAATCTGTACTGACTTGCCAGTACTTTAGCACACAGAAAAGGTTTTGTAAAAACCATGCCAAAACTAGTTGGCACAACTGTGTGCATTCAGCAACAGTCTGTGCAGTTGACAGCTATACCTGCTCTCCCAGGCCTCATGTACATCCATTATTATTTATTTGGATGTGTACTGGTTTGGTGTCTGCATCACAGTCCCAGGTCCACTGCTAATTTTCCCATTATATGCACATGCAGTGTGTCATTGGCAATTAGGATATGTGTATGGAAACACCTGCTTTACCTCAGAGCTGAGTGTCTAGTGGGCTAATGCACTATGCTATAGTTAACAGGGATCTGGCTTTGAAACTTGGCAGGGGTGATTATTTTGCAGATGTGTCTAACACTGTCAGAAACACTTAAGGTGATTAAGGCACTGTTAAGCAGTTTTAAGCAGGGTTGCGAGGGTTTGCATGGCTCGCCGCACAGCTTAGCTATGCTTAAACCTGCTCTAATTATAAAAAAGAAAAGAAAAACAGGGTGATAGGAAAGTGGTGAAAATGTGGGAAAGCAGGGGGAAAACATACTGAAAGGCAGTTAGGGATGTGCAGGATGAGTGTAGGAAAGGACCATAGCTCCCCTTTTCTTCTACAGCAACAACTGTGCAGGTTGTATTGGAATTTGGAGGCTCACACCCCAGAGAGAAGGGTGAGGGCAACATAACTATGTTGATTAAGTCATATAATAATTAAGTGTGTCCAGTGGATGCAGGTGCAAAATGGCAAGCTATGTATGGGGCAATAGTTTTTTTTTTTTTTTTTGTGCGGGAGAAGTGCCCTTTTTTTTCTTTTAAGGTAAGAGTGAAATGTTGGGGAAGGGATGTAAGTATGTGTGGGGAGGTAAACTGGGTAGGAGAGGTTACATTTGCAGACAGACAAGACAAACAAGATAGCATACAGGGCTGGTGTGTGACACAAGGGGATAAACACCTTGGATGGGGATGGTGTTGCGGAATCAGTGATCCATGTGCCCCCAGATGGCAGCAGTGTGTCTGAGCTCCCCAAGCATGGGCAGTTGGCACTGCTCCTTCACTGTCCAAAGTTGGCTGTGCTGGAGGCTGGGCACTGGGGCCACCAGGCCCCTCCAGGTTGGTGTGTCTGCCCTCAGTCTAGTGCAGGAGGTTCTCATAGCCATGACGGACTCTCCTGTGCACCATCGCTAGTAGCTGATCCTGGGTGACAACCTCCTCTCTGTTTCTGCTCCCCAGGGGATGAGCCCCATCCTCTGAGGTGGTCCCACCCATAGGTGGTGCAGGGCCAGCAGATGGAGCACCACCGGCTTGGGTCCCAGATGTGCTGGGAACTGGTGCCGCGGTCATCTTGGTAGGGTAAGTGGATCACCAGGGACCAGCCTATCCAGTTGAGCTATAGTGTTGAGTTATTTCAAAGTGTATAGGTTAGTAATGAACATAACATTTAGTTAGCTATAACAGCATGCCAGAACATTGCAAATAACCCAGTAACATATTGTTGTGTGCCGTATACTATGCAATATTAAGTGAGATAACAGTCAGTATAGTAACAGCATGCCAGTAACAGTTATGGCATAAGGCCAACAACATAGATAATTCAACAAGATATGTTAGTATGGAACCATTGTAATACATAACAATAATAACACACAAGGCTAAACATAATGTTTTGAGTACAACATATGTTAATAGTAAACCATAACAGATGTACAACAATAATAAATTATAATGAAGATAAGGTGTGCAGGAGAGAGAGAAATACAGGCCATTAATACCACTATAGGCTATATAGTTTTCAACAGTACTCATATACTCTACAGGTCTGCCCTTCCTTTATGTATACAAGTGCCCTATAGCTTCTGTAGCACACACATATCTCTCAAGCTGTCTGCATGGGACAGTATGGGCCAAACTGTAACACCTACAGGTACACAACTACAGAAGACTATTATATTTCAGGGGGACATATATTACTACCAAGGTGTACTGTGGACTGATGTAGTGTGACTGTGCTATTCACATAATCATGTCGATGATCGATCTATGACAGAGGGATTAGGCAACAGTGATCATGGTCTGTGACAGTGTGACACTGGAGAGACATGTATCCTGCACAGTACAGAGAGTTTATGACTATCATGCTGTCCTTGGCAGGCACGGGGTTAGACCATATGCAGACATCCACAGACACACTAGGCATACAGCCATACCAAGATTACACATTTTATTTATTCCATTAACTTTTATTAGTATTGTACTTGTTACCTTTATTTTATGAAGTCTTCTCATATTCCTGAGTAATGCTGAAATCTGAACACACAGATTACTAACACATACTAAGGGCTACTACACCCATTTACCTGTAATTCCTGTGGTGAGAACATCTGTTAACAATGCATAACTGAGTCAATAATATTTAGCAGTACTTTTCAATGGATTCAAAGCCTGGTCTGTGTGTGACAAAATGTACATCAGACCTAGCATCTATCAAACTGAGCTACTGAGCCACTGCTGCATAATCATCGAGTGATATTTGCCTAGAGCTCACCAGGTAACAAAATATGACCTGGTAATAGAAGTAGAGTGTTATACAAGACTGCAGTGACACTTGAACACACATGCAAGAGATTCAAGCATGACAGAGATAGTAGGTGAACTGCACATTAATACATAAAATGTAGGTGTAGACAATATACCCCTAGAGGCTGGAAATATCTGTGATGTGTACAAACCATATCGGAGTGCTGGGTTGGCTACCTGACCCATATATAGTTGCAGGTGGTATATTTGCAGTCTACAGCTATTACTGTTTCATACTTGCCCACAGCACCGTACCTCAGAGCAGGAATGCATATAACTGAAATGCAATGGTTAACACAAGACAATCCTGATATACACAATATACCTTGGGTGTTCCAATTATTGCTTCAGATCATAGTGCAGAACAAATATCATAATGCATATCTGTTGTAGTACAGCTCTAAATCTAGAGTTTAGCAGAACATTCTTTCTTACCTAACCTTGAGTCACTTAGTGGTATCCTTTGTGTTTTCAGTTCAGAGCAGATGTAAAACTTGATTTCATGAACAACAGCCCAAAAAACATGCATATTGCACAATACAGTTTATTAGGGGTGACTTCATGCAGTTACTGGTATATTTTCAAGTCTTTATTGTAGAACAGTTAATTTAATGCAGGTGTTGCAATATAGCTGTAATTCCACAATTAATACAGTGGAAACTTTATTTCCTTAACATTATCAAGTTTCATGCTTTCATCTTTATTGCACTATATGTGGCATTACTTATTTCAGTCCAGTTCCATGACCACATTCATTGCAGTACAATCAAAAGTGTGTATATACCTAATGGCAGTTAATAATTTTACTCTTCTTGCTTATATGACTATAGATTGCAAGATACATCTGTACTCACCACGCTCATGGCACAACCTGGCCAGGCACCCTGCATGGGCCTTTAGGTTACGAATTCTCTCCTTAGCAGCTGTAGGGAGAGAAGCACACTATTCTGTGTACCCATCACACATTCAGATTAGGTATTGGTAAAACAATTCTACAGTACTTACAAACTTGGGGGGCATTCCCATCTCGAGCATCCTGGACCCAGGTGTACAGAAGTCCCCCCCCCCGTCCATCACTTCAGATTGTCATAATAAT
Organism: Protopterus annectens; assembly: GCF_019279795.1. Lineage (NCBI taxonomy): Eukaryota > Metazoa > Chordata > Ceratodontiformes > Protopteridae > Protopterus > Protopterus annectens. The sequence continues at coordinate 1,573,813,124 of NC_056741.1, read as the reverse complement.
GATAGACCGGTTCACCTGTGGAGGGGATACCTATAGCACTGGTGAGATCATATGCCAGCCGGTCCCTTTCTTCTGACTTGTACTTTGATCCCTGGTACTAGCCCTGCAGCAGACAGACATCATGGCATTTTTACAAGGACTCCAACCATGACCCTGGACTCCAGAATGTCCCTCTGCTGTGTCCAAAAGTGTGCACTGTCTCCAACACCTGCCATAGTTCCTGCCAAGTTCAAACTCAAACTGGTTCTGCTGTATTCCTGCCTGTTGCACTTAAGTAAGCCTGTTTTCCCATCCTTTGCTGCCATTGGGAAGTTTTTAAATATGCGGCATGTCACTGCACAAACCCATTGAGCATAGCTGAATAGTGCTTAAACTGGCAAATGCTTAGCAATGCTTAGCAGTGCACAAGCTAGCTAAGTGGAGCTGCACGGTGCCAAGCAGTGCTAAAACATGTATTGTTTAAGTAGTGCTTGGCATGGCTTAGCAGTGATTGGTGGAGCTTAGCTGAGTGCAGCAAAGTGATATTTAAAAATAATTAGCATAATTTTTGCTTGCAGCATAAAATCTTACTAACCCTTCCCTGTATTTATACCCTGCACCTACTGCATATATGGTTGTCACTCTAACCATTTGGCTACATGATTGTGCAGAATACTGCTATACTTTTACATATACCTCTCATCTACGTTTAAGCACCACTGAGCGCCATAGCGCTCCATGCAAACCGGCTCAGCTATGCTTAAATTTGACCTTTCCATTCACACTGCACAAACAAAACAAAAAAAATAAATAAATAAATAAAAAAACACAGTAACACGTTATTACATTTGCATACATTGATATCCGGCACTTGACAGTGCAGGGGGTGTGTTACTCTTCTGCTGACACTCCCTGCACTCCCTATACCGATTCAATAACCATGTTACATGGTTCTCCCTCAGTAACGTGCCTTCATTAATATGCATGGCATGCTACTGAGGGGCTACCATGTAGAGGGATATGGTACCTTCCATGTAGGCTTTACACTATGTCTACACATATATTATTAAATCCCCATACTTCTCTTTTCTTTGCACAAAATATCTTTGCTATATAACAATTCTTGTATTTTTTTCTGATTTCTTTCATATAATTACTTTTCTTGGTTAAAGTACTTTCTATCATTATGTTCTAAATATTCCAATGCATCATTATAGATTATTTTATTTTCTCTACTTTCCTCACATCATATTGCCACTGTAAAAGCATTTTCATATTTTTCCTTAGACATCCAGGGCCGGTGCTAGCATTTTGGGGGCCCCCAGCAAGGTTCAAGTTGGGGGCCCTACTCAAGAGAACATGAAGCGTGACCACATTGCTATTGCACCTCCTTCCCTGTCAAGCTCATCCAGCACCATTTAACCACTAGTGTCACTACATTCAGATCATTAAGAATTTGTGCCAAGCCCAGACTGGCATTTAGTACCAAGGTTACATTATGATAAACTTCTGTACTACAGTACGGTAGCCAATCACAGGTACACACTGACTGACACTTAATACCAATGTTGCACTAAGACAACCCCCTGTACCACAGCATGGTAGCTACTCACAGGTGTGCACACACTGACTAGCATTTAGTGCCAATGTTACAATCCTGATAAACCCCTGTACCACAGCAAGGTAGTGACTCAGGTGCACATGACAAGGTAGCAACTCACAGGTGCACACACTGACTGGCATCGAGTACCAATGTGACATTATGAAATCCCTGTACCACAGCAAGGTTGCCACTCACAGATGCAGACACTGACTGGATACTCAACTGCCCAGATTTTCAAAGAATGTCCAGATGTGACTCTTGTTTGGTCTGTTTTTGTGGCAATCATTGATGACTGAATTCATTAAATGACAGGCATTTCAGTTTATACCCTTCAGAACATCTATGGCAACATTCAGTTTATAACAGCAATATTTAAAATTTGCCCAGATCTTTGGGGCTGGAAACCCATTATCTGTGGCTTTGTCCAGATTTTGTGCCATGAGATAAAGAGCTACAGCTGGCATTTAGTAGCAATGTTACATTATGACAAGCCTCTGTACTGCATCAAGGTATCCAGTCCCAAAGAGGTACACAGACACCTACACTGACTCCCCAAAGACACCCACATTGACTGGCATTTAGTAGCAATGTTGTTACATTACGACAAGCCTCTGTACCGCATCAAGGTAGCCAGTCCCACAGAGGTACACAAACTCCCAGACACAGACTCCCACACAGAGAGACAGAGACACAGACTCCCACATAGAGAGAGACAGAGACACAGACTCCCACACACACAGAGACAGAGACACAGACTCCCACACACACACAGAGACAGAGACAGAGACTCCACACACACACAGAGACAGAGACTCCACACACACACAGAGACAGAGACTCCACACAGAGACAGAGACTCCACACAGAGACACAGACTCCCACACACAGAGACAGAGACTCCCACACACAGAGACAGAGACTCCCACACACAAACAGACAGACAGAGACTCCCACACACACACAGACAGAGACTCCCACACACACACAGACAGACAGAGACTCCCACACACACACAGACAGACAGAGACTCCCACACACACAGACAGAGACTCCCACACACACACAGACAGAGACTCCCACACACACACAGACAGACAGAGACTCCCACACACACACACACACAGGCAGAGACAGAGACTCCCACACACACACACAGAGACTCCTCACACACACACACACAGACTCCCACACACACACAGACTCACACACACACACACACACACACAGACTCACACACACACACACACACAGACTCACACACACACACTCACACACACAGAGACAGAGACACAGACCCACACACACAGACTGACCCGAGACAGAGACACAGACTCCCACACACATGATAAAGGCAGCACTACAGCAAGACTGGACATTAACACCCACACAATTACTGACATGAACAGTCACACTGCAGATGTACACAACACAGCTATGGGACACAGAAAAGATTACAGACAACATACAAGGGAAAGCCATGGGGATTACTGAGCCTGAGGCAGACTCAAACCCATGCACATGAGAGTAATGGGGATTAGTAAGTCTGACACAGGCAGACTCAAACCCAGAAAGAAAAGATGAATACCAAAGTGGCATTCATCTTCCATATGCATTACCTCTTCAGCTTCTGACTGCTGCCACTTGTCTGTTCTTCCTTCGCTTCTGTCCTAGCCCTTGAAGAGTCTTGCTGCTCCCAACTGTGCTGCCACTTGTCTGTTCTTCCTTCGCTTCTGTCCTAGCCCTTGAAGAGTCTTGCTGCTCCCAACTGTCATACCATCCTGATGAGTCCTGCCACTACCCTGCCACTCCACATGAGTCCTTCTGCTCCTGACAAGTCCTGCCACTCCGAGTCCAGCTGATCCTAGCTGCCTTTGCCTAACATCCTGCTAGTTCCATCCTCATGGTCCTACCTGTTGGAGGTACGTAAACAAAAACAGTGAATACACAGCATACAAGCCAGACTAAGGTACTACCTGAAATTACTGCCTGACAGCATTATAAAAGATTACTGGAAAGGAAATATGAGCACATACCTAATCTACAGTTTTACTGGGATCTTACAATTTTCTTCCGGACAAAATCTTCAATGAGGCTGCCATGTGATACACTTCGGCCCACTTCATGCTCAATTGAGAGCACAGCTAAGCCTGAAAGTCTCTCCTGACTCATTGACGCAGGTATGTCTTTATGAGTTTCAACTTAGAAAAGCTGCGTTCTGCAGTAGCCACTGTAACAGGTGCAGTCAAATAAATGCGCATTGAAACATAAGTATTTATATATATGTCTTGCAAGTGGTTGCGAATAAGGAAATTTAACACAGTCAGTGGTGACGATTCATTATCAATCATTCGAGAAAGGCTTTTAAGTTCGTGTCCAAGGTCAGAGTCATCAATATCACAGTGGCCACTTATTCTGTCAGTCAGTTGTTCTTTCAGAGCCTTGCAGTGTTGCAGCAGTGTGTCTTCTGCAACATCACTCAAGGCTTTAATATTTGATAAAAATCCAAAGGCCTTATCAAACTCGGAAAGCTGCTGAAACCGGTCAGTAAACGATTGGATTGTTGTGTCCAGCAGCACATTGAAGAACTCTACACGTAATTTTATCGCTGGATCCTGTACAGTCTCATCTTCTCCTTCATAGTCAAAGAACCGTTTTACTTTCCTTCATCTCTTTTCTTGAAATGTGGTGCCAACATCCAGTTCTTCTGCTATCTTGGAGGCTTCGCCCATGGCATGTTGAAATCCTGTTTCTCTGTAATTCTTAAGCAGGTCCATAGTGGATGCCAGCACTTTGACACATGTTGAAATATCAACAGATGGACTCTGCAGAACTTTGCTTGCACGATTTACCTCTGTCAGCACATCATACCAAACCACTAAACATACAATGAACTGGTATGACATAAGTTCTGAGCACAGTCCTCTTGATTGTTGATATGTTGCAGCATCATTTGTACGTACTGCTTCCCCTATCTCCTGTAATGCCTCAATGACTCCCTTCAACTGAAATCTTACTGCCTTGACAGAGTCTATCCTGCATTCCCAGCGAGTCTCCGACAGTGGCTTCACAGTGACATTTGTGTGCCGTTTTAAGATCTGCCATCTGTTTGTTGATGCTGAACAGAGTACGTAAATGTTCTGCAGACATCCAAAGAATGACACTGCCTGTACTGATGAATGTGCTCCATCACTAACTATAAGATTTAAATTATGGCAGGCACATGGCACATAAAAGCCCTTGAATTCATCTGTTTTATCCGGGCCTGCAGTCCAGCGTGTCCCCTTCATGTTGCTGCCATTGTCATATCCTTGTCCTCGACAGTCATTAATGTCCAGTTGATGATTTTGAAGAGTCTTAAGAAGAGCTTCTGTCAGCCCTGCCCCAGTTGTGTCATTCACAGGCACAAATCCCAGAAAATGTTCCTCAACTGTGGCTACAGTCTGTGAAATGTCCACATACCGAACTACTACAGTCATTTGCTCTTGATTGCTGATATCTGGCGTGCAATCAAGAATCACAGAAAAGTACCTAATGTCCTTCACCTTCCCTACTATGATCCTTAAGATAGCATTTGCAATCAACTGGATAACTTCATTCTGTATGTCCTTCCCAAGATAGTGATCCATTATCTCTTTATTACGAATACGACGCAAATGTTCAGCCATAACAGGGTCAAACTGCGATAAAAGTTGCACTTGACCTAAGAAGTTGCCATTGCCATAGGTGTCCAGGGCATCAGTTGTACCACGGAATGCCATGTTCCGTTCTGCCAAGTACTGGACAACAGCAATAATGCGTTCTAACACACCACGCCAGTGAGTTATCTCCTTTTCAACCACTGCTTGTCTCTTATCATCCATAGTCTGCCTACTCTTTATTCTGTTGTCCAGTTCCTTCCACTTCATCGTGCATGCCATACGCTCTGGCGCTCTGTCATGGCTTTGTAAAGCTTTGGACATCTCTCTCCATGCTTTGTAACCACCTGACCTGAGAAGATGGTTAGAATGTCCAAACAATTTGCATGGAAAGCAAAACAGTGCATCCTTTGAGACCGAATATGTCAGGCAAGTGCGTTTTGCTCTCGCTCCATTAGGCAGCACATGGAAGTAGTTCTCAGATGTAAATCTTCTTTTCTGCTCATTGACTGGGAACTGTGTTAACACCACTTGCACAGGTCCATGCTGAATGGCAGCTACCCTAAACTCATCCCTAATCAAGTCTGGCCAAGTCCCTAGATCCTCCAAAGATGTACCCGACACTCCTGCAAGTCATAGGCCACATCTGTCACTATGGAAGTATGGGCTCCTTCTGTATCAAAGTCTGGTGATCCAGGCAACACCTCAGGTGAGTCTGCATTTGCTGCCGTGCTTTCACCCATGGTAATGGCTGTAGGTCCACAGGAAGTAGCCTGTGGTGTGGCCGGAAGAAAGTTGTTACTTTCTAGTGAAAGGATGCTGGCCTCACAGTGGTCAGACTGTAATGCAAAACCATTGTGTTGTCCTGAAGGCAGACTTTTTCCTGAATCTCCCTCACTGATGAGTCACAGAAAAATTTCATAATGGAACCCTGTCTCTTTGCATCCTCATTTCTCTGCTGCTGAAGCTTTCTTTTTGCTGCTCCTGACAAATATGTGCGCTTCATCTCTAACTGGGAATGGAAGTAAAGCAGAATTACTACATATACAGAGTCCTTTGGTCATACTGTTATTAAAAATGCTTAATGGCTTTCATTGACAGTCTATTGCACTGCAGGCAGAAAGACTGAAAAATGACTAACCAGTAGGCACAAACAAGTAATGAGAGGCCCAGGTTACAGTTTCATGTTAGATATCTATCACTAGAGGTGAATGTCAGCTTTTTCTACACAATTCTTCTCCTGTCATCCCCTAAACATGTGAAGTGGCCACAGATGATGCAAAGATTGATATTACAAGCTTCTTAGACTAAAGTCTGAAAGAACTAATGACTAGGAGAGGCACAAGTTTGAAGGAGAACACACCAAATTGAGGCAAGACAAATGTTACGGTACAATACAGACTACACATGCCCACTCACTCTCAATCTCTTAGCAGACTTGAACAAATCAAAATAATTTTTTGAACAAAGGAGTGAAATCATGGATTTGCTAGACAACCTCATGTGTGAAGGATGAAGTGGCACACAGACTGGGAGACTGACATTCCCACAACCCCTCTTAGCACAGGATCAGTGTACAAAAGCATAAATCTAAGGAATGTACCATGCATTACGTGGAGGGTATGAAACAAGAAGTCCATTTCTGTTAGTAGCCTCAGCTGTCCACATTGTGCTATGCAATCACTGAGAGAGAACAGGCTAAAAAACAAACATCTGGACACAATTTTCACAGGCCCCGTCAACCTCCTAAAATTGTCAACTTAATTCAGACAGCCAAAAAACTTGGATAGCAGAGCAGTGTTTGCAGTAGTATGCATTAGAGACATCAGTACATTCTGTGGAATTCTTACCCCCCCCCCCCCATCTCGGCACAATTTTGGACAAAGTGAAAAAAATTACCAATGTGCTTACAGTCCGACACTCCCCATTACAAAAAAAACTCCAAACAATGGACACTGCCACATTCTCACAGGCCCTACCCACACTCCCAAACTTTCAATAGCTATGGACCATAAAAATAAGTCATTGCAACAAAGCATATGAAGAACAGTTAGACAGCACTATAAACAGATAGCAGAACAGTGTTTGCATTAGCAGGCATTAAGATATCAGTACATTCTGCGGAATTCTTAACCCCCCCCAAGTCTAGGCAGAATTCTGGATGAAGTGAAAACAAAAAGTCATAGCATAAACAATGTGCTTACAGTCTGTGACCCCCTATTAAAAATACTCCAAGCAAACAATGGACACTGCAACATTCTCACAGGCCCTAACCACACTCCAAACCTTTCAACACAATAAGTACGGACAATGATAAAAGGTAAGCCATTGCATCAGTACATTGTTGGTAAACAATAGTAGCATAACAGGGTGTGCATTTGTATACATTCGAACATCCACACCTTTTACAACATTCTCACAGCTATTAACTACCCTCCTGACATTAGGCATGGTAAACAATGCACAAGTTCTCTCAACCTCCAAAGAGCATAATTCAGACAGTCAATAATAACTGCAGAACAAGGCGTAACATCAGGGATAGTTAAACAGTACTATAAACCTAGACAGCTGAACAGTGTTTACATTAGCATGTATTAAGATATCAGGCTCCATCATCCTCCAAATTACATAATCCAAACAGCCAAAAATAACTCAGAAGAAGCTGTAACACTAGGGATATTTAAGCCGTACTAATTCCCTCGACAGAACAGTATTTGCATTAGCATGCAACATAGGCGTAGCATTAACAATGTGCTTTAGTGTGTGTGGCCCCACATTAAAAACTTCAGGCAAACATTGAACACTGCAACATTCTCACAGCCACTAACTACTCTCCCAACATTGGGCTTTTTAAACAATGTACAGGTACCAGCATACTCTAAATTACATAATCCAAACAGCTAAAAATAACTCGGAACAAGCTGTAACACTAGGGATATTTAAGCAGTACTATAACCCTTAACAGAACAGTATTTGCATTAGCATGCATTAAGATACTAGTACATTCTGCAGACCCCCACGCAATGCAATAATCCTGGATAAAGTGAAAACAAAAAGCATAGGCATAGCATTAACAATGTCCTATTACATGACCCCCATTAAAAGGCTCCAGTCAAACACTGAACACTACAACATTCTCACAGGTCCTAACCACACTCCCAAACTTTCAACACATTAAGTACGGACAACGAAAACATTGCAGTCATTGCATCAGTGATTAGAACATTGAAGTTATATGCAATAGTAGTTCACAAGGCTTGCATTAGTATACATTCAAAACATCTATGCCTTCAACAGCAACATTCTCACAGCTGCAAACCACCCTCCCAACATTATGCATTTTAAGCAACGTACATGCCCCATCAACCTCTTAACCTCTCAGCACAATTCAAACAGCCAAAAAACTACAGAACAAGGTGCAACAGCAGGGATAGTGTAAAACAGTACTATAAACCTAGATAGCAGAACAGCGTTTAACAAATGTGTAAAAAAACTGAAAACTTACTACAAAAACTGAAAACTTACTACAAATTCAGTTGACAAATCTACTAACAGTTTCAAAAAGTAGCAGTTGAAGCCAGTTCTTATCCCGAATACAAAAGATCCATTACTGAGCAGTCAGTCAACCATCTGGAAAATATACATTATACCCTTGCACAAAGGTGGAAGCTTGAGCGAACTTAAATTATAGGCCAAGAGCAATTCTTCCCCCGCTACCTAAACTCCTAGAGGAATGCATTCATTCTCAACCAGTATTTTACTTGCCACTTACTCCATACACCCAATACTATTGACTTAGACAGCAGCATCTCACAAGACTGCCCACCTATCCCTGCTCTAGCCCACAAGACTGCCCACCTACCCCTGCTCTAGCCAACTACAATATCCTTCTCTGTCCCATTATTTATCTCCCCTCCTTTTCATCACCCCTATCCCATTCTCTCTACCGTTTACATATACAGCATAGATACTGCCAAAACAAAATCCTCTTGCTCCAAATAAGTTATACACTTTCCTAACGAATCGGCAATTAAAATTAAATGTATATTACACTTCACATTCCCTTATGTTGTCCCTCATATAAACAGAAGCCAAATTATTTTACATATTTCTAGCACATATACTAAAAAGCATTTCTTCCTGGGCATCCACTGAAAATGGATTCTATCCTACACTGTCCAGAAAACAAATGTAAAGTGAGTATAGTAAAATGAGTAAAGTAAAACTGCTATAACCACAGCCTCTCACCACCCATCCTTTTACCACCAGCACACAGACATAACACAACCTGACCCCCACCCTCTCAGGACAAAAACTCTACACAGTACCAAAATAAAACTAATACAACCACAGCCCCAAAATAAAACTAGTACCACTACAGTCCTCACCCCCCCAAACCTCCGAGCACAACAAATATACACAAAACTAAAAAAAAAATAATGCAACCGCAGCCCACACTCCCCCAAACCTCTTAGTACGAAATATGCACAAACACAAGAAATATGAACAAAAAAAAAATAAAAAATCACCCACCCCCCACAAAAAATAAAGTTATAACTAAACCCCAAAACTTACCTTTTTTGCTTTCAACAGAAGGCTGCTTCCAATACTCTGCTCCCCCTTCACGACTGAAGGCTCACCTGCTCTGTTCACCTTCCTCAGACCACTCAGTCCCTTTGAAGTTGCCCTTAAAAGGACAGTTTTGTCAGACCTTTTCAAAAGTTGTCCTTAAAAGGACAGTTTGTCAGACCTTTTCAGAAGTTGCCCTTAAAAGGACAGTTTAAAAAGAGTATAATCCACAAACCATGACCGCTGCAAAGGCTTGATCCACCACTGATCCGTTCCTGCTGTCCGTCCTCATGCTGGTCCAAACACGCTCGATCACTCTGCTGCTGATAAGAAACACTCCTCTGTTGAAAAACAAGAGAAGTGATCCTTATTAGCTGCAGGTGCCTTTTTAAAGGCAGTTTGTGCAGGAAGTGATTTGCAAGGACCAATCAGGTCCTTGCTTCATCACTTCCTACTTAAAAAAAAACAAAACACAAGGACTTAGTTCGCAGGCTGCTGCAGCCAATCAGATCCCTTTTTTCAGCAAGCAGACCTGATTGAGTGCAGCTTGCCAGCCAATCAAAAAAAAAAAAAAAACCACAAAGGGACTTGGTTCGCAGGCTGCTGCAACCAATCAGATCCCCTGTTTCAGCGGCGGACCTGATTGAGTGCAGCTTGCCAGCCAATCAAAAAAACGGGAAAACGGAAATGCAGTTTCGCGACGACGGAGCAGCTAGATGTCCATGAGGAGCCAAGCCGAAGCAAAGTACACGCCGGTTGGACTAGTAAGTAACCCGCGGATGAGGATGATGGAGCAGCTAGACATCCACGAGGAGCCGAGCCGAAGTAGCGTAAATGCCGGTCGGACCATCGGGGCCCTTATTTGCGGGTAAGTAATCGGGGGTTCCCCGCGGCCGCGGGTTCCGCGGGTGCCTAACGCCGGCTATGTAGACATCCACCATCCAGACCAATTTTTATAAAATGTTTTCATAGTAATATGATCTTTCCATAACTGTATTACTAATATCTTTCCTTCTTCATTCCATACTTTCTCACTTATCCTTTTTATACCTCTGCCTATTGTCATATATTCCTTGTTTTCTTTTATCTCTAGCTATATTGCAAGATGATAAGAAAATCCTGTTTCAACTACCTCCCTTTGTCCTATAATCAAATCTTCTGATACTATAAAGTAATCTATTTCACTTCTATACATACTCCTTTTTAAGTCTATGAATTTTTGTCTCAAAGTTTTAACTTGTCACACCTTATACTTTCTAACATTTTCTTATATCATTTCCTTTTATTTTACACTTCCCTCTTAAATCACAGTTAAAGTTTCCTGTTATTATAATCTATACACGTGTCCTTTCCATTTTAAATCTACAATGGCTAATCTTGCAATTTTTACTAAAGTTACATCTAATATCTTAGCTATGATTCGTGGCTTCATAACATCATAGCTAATTACTAGGCTAGCTTTCTTAATAGTCCCTTCTAAGCCTAACCAATTTCCTGAGAATCAAACACTGTACATTGTATCTGTGAATCAAACACCTTAACCATTATACCAAGTCTAAAACTTTAGCTGCATATAATCTTTTTCATCTACTTTCTTTCTTTTGTACTTATCCGTTTAAATGATCTTTTTCTGTCTTTTAGCAATAGAATTATTTTTCCCCTTTTACTGCTTTGCAGTTTGTCTTCTTTATCACGTATTTCAGAACCTTCTTCTCTGTCCTCTTTATTATTTTTCCTAATCTAATTTTCTATTTATATTACTCCTAAAATGTCTTCTGTATGTACATTTTCTTCCCTTTATTTTTCTTTTTCCTTACTCTTATTTTTATTTTTGCAATCCATCCATAAATGTCCAATTTTATTGCATTTGTAACATTTCAATTCACATTTTTGTATAATGTCTTATTTCCCCACAAATATAACATTTTCTTTTGTAACAGTTTTTATCAAATGTTCTTCTTTTCCACAAAAGAAACATGTTTTAGGTTTTTACAACACCTCTGTTCCCCTCCATACTTATCATGCTTGATATATTTATATATTTTTCTCTTTCTGTTTTTAACACATTATTACAATCTCTGTCAGTAGTCCATGAACCCCTTTTGTCATAAACTTTTGCAATGTCCAGTATTTCTTTACATAAAGCTTTCAAATGTCCTTTCAAAGTATATCTTTCTAGCTTTGTTCAAAATTGTATATGCATCTTCTTTTTTGTTTCCCTGTTAAATGTTTGTATTACATAAAGATTCCAGGATTTGCAGTGTTTCTTTTTTTTCATATTCTCCAAGAAAACTTTCCATTGAAAAAGCAGTCTCAAATATGTCACAAAATGTTCCTTTGTTAATAAGAATAAATACTCTTACCTCATGTACTTTTACACCCAAAAGAGCTATTAAATTGTCCCACACTTCATATCTGACCATTTCTTTGTCTTTTTTTACTTTGAATCCTTACCACGTACTTCTGTTTTTCGTTTTCTTCTGCCTTCTTTTTTGCTACTCCACTTTTGCCTTCTTTTACTTTTTCTGCATATGTTTCTTGTCCATCTCACCACTATTCCTTCAGGATTAACTCTATATCCTCCTTTTGTATTTTATCCATAATATTCCTCCAGGAAACATCTCCTTCATTTTCTGTCTCACTCTGCACCACCATTTCTTTATGTAAATCATCCTGCAACCCTTCTGAATGGAGGTCTGTAATTACACATCCATCATTTGCTGACTCATCTCCATCAAAAGATTTCTTTGAAACATTTCCTCTGATTCCTGCAAACATTCTCAGGTCTCAGTATTTGCTTTCTTTTTCATTTCTTTCACTACTCCATCATCTCCTTTTCTCTCCATCTGCCTACCTTTTTCTCTGTGTTACGTCTGTGTCTGGAATGGAAACAGGAAGTGCTCCTCCAAAATGGTTCCCACTTACAACAGTGATAAGAAGGGGAAGTTTCTTGATGCCCTGGTCAATTTCCCCCTAATAGTATAAATTCAATCTTGAGTCTCCCCTTTAAAGAAGCTACTAGGCTAGTGGGACTAAACTGCTCAACGCACACACACACACACACACACACACACACACACACACACACACACACACGATTACAATTCATTTTATGCAATGCATTTTTCATTGAATCACAAATAGTCGCATAAATTGCATTGAATACAGGAGACATGCCCAGGCACCCACATGGTGCAGCAGATTTGGTTACATCATCCTCCCTGTACACTCAGTTTAGCAGGATTTTTTATGACTGAGTATGGCTCTCAAGTGGATTTAGCACTTTCATTAGTATTAGGAGTTGCTGGTTTTATTTTAGTTGAAGGGTGTAAAGCTTAATTAGGGGTTTTGTTATACCTTTGAAACTATCTTTATCACAGCAGTACTGCAGGGTAACAAAGAGAAAGCGGACAGATGGTGACTTCCTTCTCAAAATATTTCTGCTGATATTACCATTATTAAGTAGTCTTTGGAGAATCTAATATCTTTGATGCAAGGTAGAGACTCAGGGGTTGCAGTCATCAAGACAGAGATGGGTAAACATCATAAAATGTTGCAGAACTTGAATGAGACAATCACAGCACCCCCCCCCCAAAAAAAAAAACAGCATTAACCAATGAAGAATGTCTCTGCAAACTCAAGAGCAACTTGAGGCCAAATCTGATAATATAGAAAATCAATCCTGCTGAACCAACCACATGGTTATTGGCCTATGGGGGTGCATTAAAGACATGGATGTCTAAGGCTTCATTATAAGAGAACTGTGCACATTATTTGGAGTGTAGTCCATCCACCCTATTACTGAATAATCACGTAGGGAAGTACATAAGCAGCCAAGTTCAAAGTTCCCCGGACAATTCATTTTTCTAAGTGTCAGGATTACAATGACAGAAAAAAATCTTGAAAATGGCTGAAGATCAAGCATCTAACTTGAAGTTATTAGGTCAGCAGGTGCACATAGTGCCTGATTATAGTGCAGTCTTATTCACAGAAACAAAAGCTATGACTGTTTATCTCAAATGGGCATGAAAACTGGAGTTTGGTGGGTCTTTACAATACCCTGCAACACTAATTTTAGTACAGGTCCCTCAGCAATTTTCTTTCCAGGTCTCTTTTGACGTGGATGCTTTTTGTGAGACTGGGAAGCTAGCAAGAGGAAATCATATGCTGAAGGGGTGAGCATGCAGAGGGAGCACAATTGGAGAATAAAAAAGAGGCAAACCAATTTCCAGCACTCCATCCAAATTGCCCCAAGAGAAAAAAAGGAAATTAACTTCATTGCACTCAGGGAAGCTGGTAAACTAAGGTGAGACAAGACAAAGACTTTTTGATGTAGACAAGTGGCATAACCACTATTCTGATGGGTCTGAAGCTCCCATAGGTGGAACATCAGAATTCAGAAGATAGGGACTTACCTGCAGAGGATATTAAAGAGATTGAAGAGACTTGGGCACTAACAAGCCAGGAGGTTACCTGATAAGAGTTATCTGGAATGGGTTGGGCATTTGTTGGAGTCTGTACTCTTTCTTGTGTTCATGACTGAACAAGATATTTAACTCAGCTGCTCTAAAAAAACAAGGTTTATGTTGTTTCTTTCTGGATAAAGATGTTGATTTAATTTTGAATTTGTCACTAAAATGAGGATGTGATATACTGTTCATTTTTAAGATTTCATCTGCCCAAAACTAGATTATTAATATTATTTTTTTTCTGTACCTGAAGAAGATCATGTTGAAAGATAGTCTCATGTCTAAATATTACTTTATTTGGCTGCTCAAAAATGCATGTTTGATGATAGGAATTTACTTTTCCTCCAACATGTATGTGTATCTTGAGAAATAAAGTTGAAAATTGTTTATGTTCATATGCACCAAGAGTTCAGAGTAGGTGTCATTCTGGAAACAATTTTATTATATTTAGCTTGACCACTGGTCAGTTGACAACAGTATTTCTGGTTGCAAACTTGGCTGATGCTATTAATGTTGTTTATCCCACCATGTGATCTCTTCAAGATCCAGAGCTGATTAGGTTGGGGTAGAGTGGAGGAGGGAGGTTGAAGCTATGTAGGGTTATAATGTGGAAAGGAAGTTTCCTATGAATTTTAATTTTTTTATATTGAGTGCACACTTGTAGACTGAGATCAGATTTGTTAAATAGTATATAAAAATACACAGGTCAATAGGATTGATGTGCCAAGAAGGCAACTAAATGATCACTACTCCTCAGCTTCCATCAGTATGGCAATTTGCATTGTTAAGGAAATGAATGCCTTGGATAAGGCTAAATCTGTCATGTCATGGTTAAACAGTAAACGAGTAGCAATACTGTTACTACAAAAAGAACAAACAAAACAAAATGGTGGAAGGGAGAGATTCAATACAGTTTTGATCAGTCAGCAAAAAGGGAGGAATAGCAGGGCTAATTCATTCCTCATTAGGGTGGAAGATAATAACATGTACAACAGACAAGGAAGGTAGATGGGCTCTTCTAGTTCTACAGACAAAATGTGGGGAAATGGTGTTAGGGAGTTATTATGGACCAAAAGAAGATTTGGCAAAGGTATGGTTTCCTTGGTGGACAGACTCCAGATGTTTCACTGTCAGGATATGGTGGATGAATTGCAGATGTTTCACTATCAGGACTGCCATACAATTGTGAGGGAAGAATTTAATGTCATTCTAAATCCATGGTGGGATATAATTCCCAAAGGGATTGAAAAAAATACCTGTTTTGCTAAATATTAAATAGTAAAAAATAATTGCTGGAATCTGTGTTCTGAGAGACTGCTTTCCAATCTATCTGCAAATATACAGAGCTGAGTATATTGTTTTTGGTTTTAGAGTTTAATTGTTGCTTAGATCTCTGTTGAAACTGTTGTCTCCCTGTTCTGAGAGACTGCTTTCCAATCTATCTGCAAATATACAGAGCTGAGTATATATTTTTGGTTTTAGAGTTTGTTAATTGTTGCTTAGATCTCTGTTAAAACTGTTGTGTCCCTGTTCTGAGAGACTGCTTTCCAATCTATTTGCAAATATACAGAGCTGAGTATATTTTTTTTGGTTTTAGAGTTTGTACTGTTAGTTGTTGTTTAGATCTCTGTTGAAACTGCCCTCCCCCTATTTTCTGCCGTGTCTTCAGTTGGTATAACTGTTTTTACAGCTTGTGTGTTATCTACCTCAAGGATCACTTGCATAAAATTAGACCTGTTAGTTACAGCCTGCATTTAATTGCTGGAACATGTGTTCTGAGAGACTGCTTTCCAATCTATCTGCAAATATACAGAGCTGAGTATATATATTTTTTTGGTTTAAGAGTTTAATTGTTGCTTAGATCTCTATTGAAACTGTTGTCTCCCTGTTTTGAGAAACTGCTTTCCAGTCTATCTGCAAATATACAGAGCTGAGTATATTTTTTTGGTTTTAGAGTTTGTACTGTTAGTCGTTGCTTAGATCTCTGTTGAAACTACCCCCCCCCCATCTATTTTCTGCCGTGTCTTCAATTGGTATAAATGTTTTTTACAACTTGTGTGGTATCTAACTCAAGGATCACTTGCATAAAATTAGACCTGTTAGTAACAGCCTGCATTTAATTGCTGGAACCTGTGTTCTAAGAGACTGCTTTCCAATCTATCTGCAAATATACAGACCTGAGTATATATTGTTTTGGTTTTAGAGTTTAATTGTTGCTTAGATCTCTGTTGAAACTGTTGTATCCCTGTTTTGAGAAACTGCTTTCCAATCTATCTGCAAATATACTGAGCTGAGTATATATTTTTTGGTTTTAGAGTTTGTTCATTGTTGCTTAGATCTCTGTTGAAACTGTTGTCTCCATGTTCTGAGAGACTGCTTTCCAATCTATCTGCAAATATACAGAGCTGGGTATATATTTTTTGGTTTTAGAGTTTGTACTGTTAGTTGTTGCTTAGATCTCTGTTGAAACTGCTTTGTCCCACCCTCTCTATTTTTGGCTTGTAGTTTAAATTTGGTGGCTCTTGCAGTTGCCCGCCCCACTGTAGATTTGATCTGGGACTCTCCCCCAGTCCCATCTCTTTATCACATTCTACCTAATAAACTCTTTCTGCACTTGCTTTTAGTCCTTTTTAATTTAATTGCATTTTTTTAAACTGTGTTTGGTCTAATATTGCTACATACTCAAGTGTGCTAGCTTGCACTGCATGTGAATTGTTTTTAATACTGTTTCTGCTACTTTTCTATAAAAAAAATAAAAAAATAAAAAATAAACTGTAAGTCTGTTTCCTACCTTTCCTGTAACTAATGTTCCAGATATAGATTTGCTGTATCCAGGACTGTATGTAAGCTTCTGAGCCCCCCAAGCCTTTCTGTGTTGGAGGGAAGCCTTCTAGCTTATCAGTGGGAGTGGTAAGCACTAGGTAACCTGTCTACCACATAAGGAGTGGTTCTGGCCCAGAAATTGTAGTTATTGGCCATTTGGGTAATCTGGTCCATCTCTCTCAACTTTCTGATTTGAAAGCCTGCATTTGCACTTGTTTCTGTCCTGTAACTCATCTAGTGCAGATACAGATTCTTAGTTTTAGCACTTAAGTTTGCTTATTCATGCTCTTGTTCAGAACTTGTAAGCACTAAATAAGCTACTAATTACTATAGCACTCAACCTTCCTCATTACCTAGAGTAAAACAGTTTTTGTACTTACTTTTTTCACTTGCTTAGAGAAAAACAGCTCTTGTACTCACTTTCCTCACTTGTCTAGAGGAAAATAGTTTTTTATTCAGGCATGTCCAAGGGTCAGCTCCCAGTGTTCTCTCCTGTCTATCTGATGAATCTGGGCATCTTGAGGCAATGTCGAAATTGCCTCATGTACACAAACAACCCTCTCCTCCTACCAACTAACACTACAACCTGTGAGAGATGCACTTATCTAGGCAAACTGGAGGTAAAGCTCTCTCGAACTAAGACTGAACTTGACAGTCATGAGGAGAAGGAAAATATTTGCACCACACCACACTCATCACATAGTCTCACTAAATCTACACCACCAATATCCACACATAGTAACACAAAAACATTTGTGGAGGATCTCAATAATAATCTGTCGAAGCAACAGAGACCTCCAAAGCAGAAACACAAGCAACCTCCATCCCTCAACACAACCCAAATGACACATAGCCCACAGACTCAGTGTGCCACTCAACCATAGCCAATAAGGCAAAACAACGTACCCAACACCCTAGTCATAGGTGACTCTATAGTAAGGCACACTGATGTGCCACTCACCAGGCTAAACAAGGAGAAGGTTGCTGTCAGCTGCCTGTCAGGTGCCAGGATCTGCCGCATAACCCACACACTCAGGTCACTCCACAACAAGTACAGATATGACTCTGTCACTGCCCATGTTGGTGTGAATGACCTAAGACGTACATCCCTGGACTACATGAAAAGAGACATGGAAGAGCTCTCTGATCTTGTAGCCTAGGCAGGTATAACCCTAGCCCTGAGTAGCATTTTGCCATCACCCAGAGAATTATGCCGCAGTACAAGGACAAAATGACTAACTTCAACAATTGGCTAAGCTTCTGGTGTCATTCTAAAGGGATCCAGTATCTGTCTGCTTGGGATGACATGGTCGACAGACCACGATGCTTTGCCACAGATGGCCTGCACCTGTCACCCCTGGGATTCTGGATACTGTCTAAGCTCTTGCTGCCCCTATAGTGCCTTTTTTAGGCAAGGTTCATATAACAAATTTACCATCATAACAGGAATAGGCAAGCAAAAACTGAGGGTAATGCTACTCAATGCTAAATCTCAAAATGCACTCACTCAAGGCACACCTTAAAATGGAGAGCATCAATATCTGTGCGGTGACTGAGACCTGGTTCAAGACTCCATAGAGCACCCCTGCACTACCAGGCTATAACTCATTTCGGCCATGTAACCTGGACTGAAACACCAAAGGCGGAAGTGTGTCCATATTCAATAAGGATATCCACACCTCCAGGCTAGTTGCTCAGCATAAAGAATCCGAGGTTATCCAAGTGCAACTAACTCTGGGCAAAACTGCAATCCAAATTGTAGCTTGCTACAGATCCCCCACCATGCCCCAGAATTCCCAGTCCTCTTTTCTTGATATACTGGAAAACATTAGGGTTCAAACAAGCACCCTAATAATGGGCGACTTCAACTACCCCACCATTAACTGGGAAAACTACTCATGTAACAACTCCTTAGCTCAATGCTTTCTGGAATTCATAAACTCCAATGCCCTGGATCAACTTATCCACACCCCCACCAGGGGCAGCAATATCTTAGACCTAGTCATTACGAACATGAGTGATACACCTGAAGTCAACTCCTAGTTGGTCTGATCCGATCATAAGCTAATCACCCTTGATATCCACACCCCCCCCATTAAGGAAACATTGGTAAAATATTTCTCCAAAGCCAACTTCATGCTTCTTAAGACAGAAGTGGTGAACGTCATGACAGCCATGCAGATGGACAATACAGTTACAACTGCTGACTCCTACACAAATGCACTCTATAAGCACTTACATGTGTGCATGGATCATGCTATCCTAAACAGAACCAAGACACTATCTTCCAAAAAAAGGAAGCCAATTTAGTGGCCCCCTGCCATAAACAAACTGTACAATAGAAGGAAGAAACTGTTGCAAAAGAGAGTAAAATCTCATGAGTGGAGGAGCTCCCTGGTCAGCCTCAGTAAGAATCTGAGATCCCTTATACGATCCTCCAAACCTAGCTACGAAAACAAAATCAGCACTAATTCTAAGGGCAACCACAAAGCATTCTATAGCTATGTCAAAAATATCGATGGCAACACCCAGATCTGCTTTGAGTTACACCACAACGGCATGAAAATTACAGAACCAACTGATATTGCCAACATCCTGGTAGATAGGTTCAGTGCTAACTTTACCCCCCCACCCCCTAAAGGGCCCATATCTATACAGGAAGAATGCAAAGTCCCTGTAATCACAACTATGCAGGTAAAAGCTGCACTCTCTAAAGCCAAAAACACAGCATCCATGGGACCGGACAACATCCCAGGCTGCGTTTTACACGTACTTCAGAACAAACTGGCAACCCACTTAAGCACCATGTTCAATAATAGCCTTGCATCAGGCTTTGTGCCCACTGAATGGCGCACAGCAACAGTTATCCCACTCCACAAAGGGGGAGCCACCACTGATCCCGGGAACTATTAGCCTGACGAGCCTGGTCTGCAAGGCCATGGAACGTATCATCATGGAACTCATAAACAAAGACATTGGTAACCTCCAAACTCTGGATCCCACCCAGTTTTTGTGAAAGGCAGATAAGCCGTAGATGAGGGTAAGGTGGTTAAGACAGCCTATCTTGACCTCGCCAAGGCTTTCGACACCATCCCCCATTCTGGAATTATAGCTAAACTCACTAAACTAGGTATAAATCTCTATGTCACAAGATGGGTTGCCAAATGGCTCACTGACAGAACCCACACTGTAAAAGTTGCAGACTCCAAATCTGACCTCAAAGCAGTGACAAGTGGAGTACCACAGGGTTCCATCCTGGGACCTCTCCTGTTTGCTATCTACTTCTCTGAAGTACAGGATAACACAGAAGGCCTCTGGCTAACGAAGTTCGCAGATGACTGCAAACTAGGAGCCATAGTCAAGTTCCCAAATGATGTGGACATCCTACAGAAGGGCCTCGCTGAGACAGATGCCTGGTGTCAGAGCCATGGCCTCAAGCTCAATGCCAAAAAGTGCAGTGCCACCCCCTTTGGTAAAATCTCTGTACCCATGAACTACCACACAGGCAGCAATCTACTTAACACTGAATGTGTGATAAGAGACCTTGGGACCCAGGTGGACAGTCGTCTCTCCTTTCATAGTCACATCACCACAGTATGCAGGAAGTCCTTCTATGTGGCACACCTCATCATAAAAGGGTTCTCATCCAGGAAAAAAGAGGTCTTTGTTCCCCTCTATTCGACACTCATTAGACCCATTATAGAGTACAATGCCCCTTTTGGAATGTACCTCACAAGACATCTGCAGCAGCTGGAAAGGCCACAGAAGTACCTCACAAAAAGGATTACTGGCCTCAAACAGATGCCCTACACTGACCGTCTCAAAAAACTCCAGCTTTACTCTGTAGCATATTGCCTACTTCGGGGAGATCTCTGCCAAACATATAAAGCTATGTCAAACCCAGAGCTGTTGGACATGCTACACCTAAAGAAGTCCCAATCCCTCTGAGCTACATGCTCTAGGGACCTAAACTTTATCACCACAATAAACAGGACATGCTGGAGGGATAGATTCCTATCCCAGCGACTTCCCATACACTGGAACCGGCTACCTATCTATGTCAAGCAAAGTTCTTCATTAGCACTCTTCAAGAAAAATTTTAATGAGTGGATGGGAAATAAGAAATACACCCCGGGGATCACTTCTGTGTCTCTGCTCGACAGTGGCACAGGAAAATAACTTTCTTGCGTGGCATAAGCCAGGGAACCTTGTTGACTAGGCTTACGTAGGCCCTTGGGCCAATAGCCTAGTACCTACCTATGAACCTATGAACCTATGAACCTGAGGAAAACCCGAGCATTACGTATGTCTGTGGTATCACTGAACTTAGTGAACAGCTGGTGGGTACTACATCAGGATTCTTTGGATTACACATACTATGGCCCAGAGGAAGGTTCAACCAACATAGCCAACATGATTCTAATTTCCAGGATGTAAGTCTCACAAGCTGCAGATGTACAGTCTTGGTCAGCAATTTATTCTGATCACAACTGAATATATGCTAATGTGGATTAACACAACTAGTACAGACTGAATTTTAATTGGAAATTTAACCCCTTATAGCTGAAATGACCTGATAGGTTTAGACTGACACAAGACAGATAATTAGTTTTTGGTCAAAGGGAAGGGATCATAAATTATGGCATGAAATAATGAAATAAACCTCATTTCATTTATGAAGGCACTACAAGAGTTTTGTAGGACTCTTACTAAGGCACATAAATGTCAGGAGGTCATAGCCAAAAAAACAGTGTACTGAGGAAATAAAAGGTTAGATGGGCAGAGTATACAAAATCCCACTGCAAGGACAGATGGATGCATGCTCAGATTTTAGCAACAAATGGAGCAGGTACAGATAGTTCTTTTGGGCAAAGGGGTTAACCTCACTCAAAATTTTGGCCAGATCATATCAATATCATATAGAGGACTTGATCACATTGAGAGTATACAATGCAGAAGGAAATATGCTCATAATTTCACATGAAATCAAGGGGATTTCTACTAGAGATTATGAGAAGACTCACTTTAAATTTAAAGGTCATTTTGGCTAAGTGTAATACGTTTCTTTATAGTTTTCTCTTATCTAGAGTGGATACAGTGAGTGAAACTGAATGAGGACAGCTCCTTGTCAGAGATTATGGTGCAATAAAGGACCTTACTGCTGTCAAGGTGTCTGGATTAGTTGTTTTTGGTCCTGACTTCTATAAAGCGAATGTGGAAATATTATCAAATCCATTGAAGCACCATTTTGACCAGGCAGAACAAATGGGAGAGTTTGGAGGTAACTCTAATTTAGCTAAACTGATTTTCCTTTCCAAACCATGCAAAGATAAGAGTTATATCACCAGTTATTAACCTTTTTCGTAGCTGGCACCTTTGCCACAGTAAACCTCTGCATAAAGTAACCCATGCTCTTTTTTCAGTTACTGGCATGGGATCTATTACATTCATCACAGCTATAACCAAATCAGGCAAACGGGACCTCAGTTTAACATCTCACTCAAAGGATGATCTTGGGATAGTAGGAGTTACATGGAAGTTTAGCTCAGAGCATCATTTATACCTTGGAAATGCAGACTATCATGTTTTATATGCGCATATTTAAGAGTTTGTGTGCCTGTACGGATTTACTGTGTGAGTGGCATTTTCTCGTTTCTTTGCAATTGTGTCAGTATTGAGTTAGTATATTAAGTTAGTGGGGTTTTGAAGGATCTCTTGCTGTATTTAAGATTGTCAATGAATTGTGATTTCAACAAAATGTGTATTCAATGAACTGTATTCAACCATTTGTGATTCGATGAAATGTGCATTCAGTGAAATGGAATACAGTGATGTATATATATATATATATATATATATGTGTGTGTGTGTGTGTGTGTGTGTGTACATATATATATATATATATATATATATATATATATATATATATATATATATATATAAGTGCATGTATATACATATATATATATATATTATATGCACACACACACACACACACACACACACACACACACACACACACACACACACACTCACACACACATATGTTTATATATATATATATATATATATATATATATATATATATATATATATATGTATATATATATATATATATGCGCATATATACTTATATAGTAGACTCTCTCTTATCTGGCCTCTCTTTAACCGGCCATCAAATTTCTGCTGCAACCTTAGCAAAAGACAACAGAGAAGAACAACACTTCCACCTACTCTAGGCTAAATAGTGACAGATATTTGAGTTTTGGACTTCATATTCATTAGAAAAATGCATGCTAACACAAGTCATGTTATTCTAGCTGATTTATAAAATATAAATGCCATTTTGTACACATTGTCTGCTTAACCAGCCATTAGTTTATCCAGCCTAAGGTCCAAGTGACACCAGATAAGACCAAGTCTACTGTATATATATATATATATATATATATATATATATATATATATATATATATATATATATATATATATATATATATAGCATCTAACTAAAAAGACTGGATCTGACAGTTTCCAGACAAGTTGCTGAGAGATAACCTATGACCTGCCAATAGAACTTCATCAGATCTAGCACTAATGGATCTGCTACACATTTTGAAAACACCTGATCTAGGGACCTAAACATTGCCAGCAACATAAAAATAAATGTGCCAGAGGGATAGATTTTTGTGTCAGAGGCTCCCCTTCTCTAGAACAGGTTTCCCCTTCCATGTGAAACAGAGTTCTTCCCTGCATATATTCAAGCTGAACCTGGACCAGTGGATAGGGAACCACAAATATAACCCTGGTATGCTACCAATGTCTATACTAGAGATAGGAAGTTTGCAATTGCTTGTCTACCAAAGAATATACACCCTCCACAAAACATTTTGGAACCATTAGCTATGAAATTTTAATTGCAGGGAGTTTAGCTAGGATTAAAATGTCCCCTTGAGTCATTAGTCTAGTATTCTACTATGATATCACACTTTTAATTTCTCCATATCTTTCAGGTGTCTAACACCATGACAGGAATGAACCCCATTCCTAAGTCAAAGTATAGTTGAAGTTCATGAAATTAGTATTGTTTCAATCTTTGATGTCGGCCAAAAGGGCTCTTTGCAGCACCCACAATGTGCCCAGTATTACTCCTTCTGCAATTCATATGGAGTTACATGTATTGGTAACATATCTAAATATGATTGTAGATTCTTTTTTTATAAGACCCGTTGCTTCTGCTACTATTGGAGCTATCTGGGTATCTTTCTTCCACATTGCTGTCATTTTTGCCTGCAAATCCTGATATTTTATGATTTTGTGTCCCTCTGTACAACAGACATTGTAGTCACTGGGTGTGGCATTTTCAATGATCAATGCTACTTTTGTCTTTTTTCATGGACCACTATATCTGGTTTTCTTGCATCTATCTTTTGAACAGTTGGTAATGGGTGATCCCATGTGATGTAGACTTCTTTATTTTCTATGATACTTTGTGGCTCATGTTTCCAGTGTTTTCCAGATACTTCAATATTATAATCTTTGTGCAATCCCCAGTGCAACAGTCTTGCCTCATTATTATGCCTTTTAGTATATAGTCCTTCTGCTATTAGTATATCACAACAAGCAACGAGGTGTGTGACTGTTTCCAATTCTGTTTTACAAAACCTACATTTGTCAGTTTCTCCCACATGTTTAATGGACTTCATAAACCAACGTATACATAGTCCACTGTCTTGGGCTGCCAATATTAACCTTTCATCTTTTGGTTTGAATTCACCTGTCTTTAACAATTCCTGTGTTTGATCCTGACCAACATGGGGTTCTTCCAGGAGTTTTCTATACTTACAGCTATATATATGCATTTTCCACATTTCTTGCCTTCTCATCTGATCCTTCACCTTATATTCCTCCTTTTGTTTTTTGACACATTCAGTTGCTACCTAATTTTTATCTACTTCTGGTTTGATTTCCATTCTTGCTTGATGCCGATATGTTTCTGATAAACTAAGAAGAGAAGTCATCTTAGATCTATTCTCCTCATGCTTCAAAACTATCACTATATTTGGGTCTTGTGAGGTCAGCAGATATGTATGCTGTCTCACAATTGCAGATCTATGCATGTAATCAATTTCATGTAGGCCCATACCTCCTCCAGAATGGGGAATATATAATCTTGGTATGCACTGATTTTTAAAAATCATTTGATGAGCATGAAGCATCTTTCTTGTTTTGCTGTCTACTCTATCCAACACCTTTTGGGACCAGTTAATCACTCCAAAACTAAGTTAGGACAGGAAGAGCAAAATGATTTATAGCTTAAAATTTGTTCCTAGATGTTAACGTTGTTTTCAGGATCAATTTAAGCCTTCTAAAATCTTCCTAAGTTTTATTTGCATTTGTTCATGTTTTATTGTTGACCCTTCACCAATTCCCAAATATTTATACACCCCCTCTTGTTCAAGTTCTTTATATCACATTCTTGTCCCAAACTGATATTTTCCTGGTGCTGCAGCTTTCCTGCTTTAGAGGTTGCTTTTGCACAGTTTTAAATCATTGACAAAGAGATGAGAAGTATTTACACTTTGTTGATTTCTGGGAGCCAAATTATAGCCATGACCTAATCTGTTATACAGACAGCTTAATGGGTTAATGGCAAGGCAAAAGAGCAGTGGTCACAGACAGTTACCCTTTGGATTTTTATCCCTGGAATAATAATTTGTCCTTTATTGTGGCTTATAGTTTTCTCTATTCGATAATTCCATGATAGTATTCAATTTCTCCCTTTCCTTTCCCTTACTAACTTATGAGGCAGGATTCACGAAGGCTTGCACGGAGTGTAAGAGATGTGCAACACTCCATGCAAGCCTCGCGATCCAGGAACAGCCCTAAGCTCCGTGTAAGAGACCAGCTAAAACGTCTCTTACACGGACTGGGCATGGACATGCTAAATACCTCACTTGCATCCGAAAGGTATGCAAATGAGGTATATTAGCGATCCACGAAGCAGAAACCAGTCCGTGTAGGAGACGTTTTAGCTGCAGAAATGTACTCAGCTGACAACTGAGTACATTTCTGCAAATTCCACAACGGAGCGATGACAGCTCCAAAAAAAGGTTGCATATGTGGCCATTGGCAAGATAACCCGATGCAAAAATATAAAAAATATAATTTTTTTTTTGGCGATCGCCGATGTTTAAACCCAGCGCAGCCCCGCGCAAATGGGCTGCGCTGTATAAAACCATAAAAAAGAAGGTTATAAACCCACAAATGTGTGTTTTATGCAATAAATGGAATGACAATGCAGGGACCAGCAGACCAAAACCAACATGGCCACCGTGTAGTGGTTGCTAAGGGGGGAAGCTGAGTCTAAGACATGTAACTAAGCATTAGTAGGCAATCTCATGTAAATGAGGGTTCGGATACTGAATCTCACAGTCACATACCAAATGAGCACAGTCTGAGTAGTGTAAGAGATACAAAAGGGGGAGGAATAGAGTAGGAGATAGGTGACATCACAGGGGGAATGGTAG
Organism: Protopterus annectens; assembly: GCF_019279795.1. Classification (NCBI taxonomy): domain Eukaryota; kingdom Metazoa; phylum Chordata; order Ceratodontiformes; family Protopteridae; genus Protopterus; species Protopterus annectens. Next base: position 1,573,786,516 of record NC_056741.1, on the reverse strand, counting down.
AAAGAAATGCAGTTCATTGGAGGCCAGTGTAACATGACAGATGACAGGCACAGATCATGGAAAGAGGTGTACCACTAGATAAGTCATGGAAAGTCAAGAAATGGAAGGTGTACACTGTTACCTACACCAAAGTTTCTTGCTGGCCGTGCATGCACACGTGTGCGCGCCATGAAGCGCGAGTAGGACAGTGTGTGCGCGTGTAAGGCAGTGTGAGCATGTGGGAGCGTGTTGGGAGATGTTTAACACTGCGCGGGTGTGCGTGCGTGTAAGGAAGTCTGAGTATGTTGGAGGCTGTTGGCAGACGTGTAACAGTGTTTGCGCGGGTGTACGCACGTTTAAACCTGAATAAGTAGATTTTGAACCGTGTAAGCACGTGTGCGTGCATGTAAGCCACTGTGAGCGTGTTTCAGATAGTATGCACGTTGCTCCCCCCTGACGAAACAGAGAGGAAAAAGGAAGCAACAGAATTAATAGGAAGCTAGCAGGGATAACTGCTGAAGCTAGCAGGTGAAAATAATTAGAAGCAGGCAATTACACAGGCAGAATAGTAGCCCAGCCCAGCACTTAAAACTCTGCAAACAGTAGTGCAGGATGTTTCCATTAAGAGACACTGCAAGACAGGAGTAAGCTAATAGAAGTGAAAACTGAAAAAGCTTCACTCAGAGCAGAAATGTTAGGGGCTGCCATAGCTGTCATAATGAGACATAGGTGACTTGCTGAGGGTGGTGACAATGCAGATGGTGCCAGACAACCCACAGTGAGGAGACGGAGAAGAGTGTACAGACCCAGGGTCACCTACCACGGGTTACATGAGCTGGAGATAGTAGAGTGCTATAGAGTGGACAGAGAGCTCCTGCAGCAAATTGTTGAGCTGTGCAGGCCACGCCTCACACATGGAACCAACAGAGGGGAACCCATCCCAGTGGAAACCAAGGTATGTGTTGGCCTAAGAATACTAGCAACAGGTACCTTCCAGAGACCAACTGGCGATATGATGGGGATATCACAGGCATCAGCCTCCAGGGTACTACACCATTTCCTGGATGCCATGTCAGAACATGTCAGTGATCATGTATATTTCCCCAATGCCCGTGAGGTATTGGCCAGCAATATGCGTCTCTTCCAGCAAATAGCGGAATACCCTCAGGTACTGGGTGCAATAGACTGCACGCACATATGCATCAAAGCACCAGCCGGTGATCGGGGTAGGGCCTTCATTAACCGCAAGGGCTTCCCCTCCATCAACTGCCAGGTTGTGTGTGATGCCCAGGGCATAATAATGAATGTGTGTGCTGGCTGCCCCAGGAGTTATCACGATTCCCACATCTGGCATTTGATGCAGCTGTACCAGACATTTGCCAATGGGGACATCCCACACGGACACCTAGTGGGGGATGCAGGTTATGCACTGGAGCCGTGGCTGATGACACCCATCAGAAACGCACACACACCTGAACAGGAACGCCATAATGAGGCACACACACAAACACGTAATGTAATAGAGCATGTGTTTGGGCTGCTCAAGTCACGGTTCCGGTGTCTGGACACATCTGGTGGAGCCTTGCAGTACACACCAACTACATGTACCCAAATTGTCATGGTATGTGCTATGCTACATAATATGATCTTGTGAAAACAGCTGCAGCAGGACCAGCATAGGGCCGGGCCAAACAGCCCCCCACCATTGCCAAGGCCATCACAGGCATAGCGTGACTCGGAGGAGGAACAACCTGAGACTGCCCCAGTAGGCAGAAGGAGGCATGCCCAGTATGCCCTGGCCTTGGCAAAGAGGCAACGCATAGCACATACACTGGCTCAGTAGGAGCCCTGGGAATGATACCCCTCTCTGACTCACTCATATAGTAACAGGGATGCCTAACATGACACAACCTGCTCTCAAACATGTACAGGGAGTGTAGTATGTGCATCCGACAGAGGCAGCCCTGCAGCACCACCTGAAGCATGATTGCCATGTGTTAAGCAATGTGACACCATCTAGTATATGCAAACATGAAGACCCTGCCTAACATCTCACCTCACCAAGCATGATGCCACAATATGAAGACAAGAAGATCAAGTACAATAATTGGCTGAAGTAATGCAGTCAGTCAAAGGGGAGCCAATGTGTTACAGGACGGGAAGATATGCGGAGTTTGACATGATGCACCACCTGCTAGGGGTGGCATGCACCTATCATGCCATGCCCCATGGATACTGGCAAAGGCTGTCAGTACCCACAGCATGCCCTGAATAGGTAAGTCTCAAAACACAAACCCAACCTCATAGGTTCTACAAGGGATAGGAACCTAGATGTAATACTACCCCATGACAGATGTATAAACAGCAAGATGTGTGCAGTGTAAACGCACACAGTAGGGAGAATGTAGATACCAGTCCTGTAATACAGAACTGGGCAAGGCTCACATCAGCATCCTAACACTACCAGGTCACACCTCATACTGTGCTGTACAGCCGCAAAACATGGAACAAGCTACAAAAGGAGGGTGACTAGCAAGAAATGGCAAGGATAACCACACCCCCATGTTGGTACCACAACAAGAAGCAGCATGGAATAGCCATGGTCAAATACCAATGGGTAAAACTGCCTTGCAGTATATAGCCTGCTGCAGACCACTGTCCTAATACCAGGAATAGCACCTGGCCTATGTCGGAATACATGAATATATCAAGCCCCCCAAACCACATTATATTGCTCGACTGAAAATACCCAGACATACACCAGTAGCATTGTACTAGCACCAACACAGTAGGAGAAAATTACCCAGATTCCATAAACCAAAATGCCCAGGAACAATGTACTACTCCCACAAGAGGGGTAAGCATACTGGATGTGATAATTAGCAACATGTGTACTGGATAACAAGATGAGAAGTGTACCCCTCACTGGTAAGACCAGACCATAGAGTAATCACACTGGATATACACACCCTGACCCCAGTCCCTGGCCAGAATACCACAGTGAAAAACATGTGTAAAGTATAGGTTGCAGCCCTCACAACCGATGTTGAATCCACAAAAGGCCCTGTGCAAGTGCAGAATATGGGACACACCACAGAACATGTTATACAGGCATTCCATGAACATAGCCAGGAATGCTTGGAGTATGCAATCACAAATAACAACAACACACAATGCCATACATGCAGGCATCTGGCATGCTGGCCTCCAGCCATTACCAAACCATGCAAGAGAATGAGGAAGTTACCACATGATAGAGCAAACAAAAAAAGGGAAGTAATCACTGACCAGTAGTATGGCAACAACATATGTCCACACATACAATCCACTAAGTCCAGCCACAACAAGTATAATCTATGAATTCAGAGGCAATGTGACGCCAGTACCAAGTACACAGACAACCACAACACCCCCCAATAAATACAAACATATGTGATAGATGCATCCATGTATCCAAACCAGAGGTTGAGCTCCAACAACTCAGTACTGTCAACACTAGTCAGGAGGAGAAGGTAACCACATACACCACAAACCCAGTCCCACATAGACCTACCACAACTGTAAACCAAACACAAACACAGACAAATATTCCTGGAGGCCTTAATTACAAACACACCACACCAACAGAAGCCTCCAAAGTAGATCACAAGCAACCAGATCCTTCAAACATAGCACATGCAACGAATAGTACACAAAGCTGGTGTGCCAAACAGTCACAGGCCCGAAGGAGAAACAACATGCCTGATACAGTCGTAATAGGTGTCTGTATAGGCAGACACACAGCTATCCCACTCACCAGACTGAACAAGGGAAAGGGTAGAGTAAGCTGCTTGTAGGTTGCCACAAAATGCCACTTAACACAAGTACGCAGGTCACCCCAAAGCAAGCAGAAATATGATGCACTCAATGTCCATGCTGGTGTGAATTACCTGAGATGTACCTCCCTGGTCAACATCAAATGAGACATGGATGGTCCCTCTGAGTATGTACCCTAGGGCGGGATGACACTGGCTGTGTGCAGCATCCAGCCCTCACCAAGAATGATGCCACAGTACAAACACAGAATGCTCATGTTTAACAGCTGGCACAGTTACAGCTGTCAGTCCAAGAGGGTGTAATGTGTGTCTGCTTGAGATGTCAAGCATGACAAGCCATGCTGCTGTTACAGGGATGGCTGTCAGCTGTTACCCGTGTGCGTCTGGATACTGGATAAGGCCTTTGCCACCTCCATAGAGCCATATGTAGGCAAGGCCAAAAAGACTACCCACCACCCTAGAAAACATAAGTGGTAGGAAACATAAGGGTAATGCTGACCAATGCCAGATGTGTAAAATGCAATATGCATGCCCCTGAGGCACTTCCCATTATGGAGAACATTGATGCCTGTCCAGTGACAGAAGCCTGCTGCAGGCCTAGTGATAGCACACCAGCACTACTAGGTTATACCACATACCATGTGTTATGGCCCCAGCACCTGCACCAAGACATCAAAGGAGGGGGAGTATCCATATGCAGCACAGACACCCATATAGCCAGGTAACTGACAATGCACAAAGCAGCGGACACCACCCATGTGCACATAACTGTAGTCAAAACTGCTGTACAGTCTGTAGCATGCGACAGACCACACTCTCACACACAAGAACCCCTCCCAGACATCTGAAGACACTGGACAGTATGAATGTCCCACCAAATACCAGACAAGGTACACAAAGTACCACATAGGTGTCAAACCATTATGTATGCAAGGAGTCATCAGGGACCTAGGGACACAGGTCGACATTAATCTGTCATGTGACAGCCACAATGCCAATGTGGCTATGAAGACTGTTGATACTGGACACCGTATCATGAAAGGATTTACATCAACATCAACAGAGGTCACTGTGCCGCTGTACTGTTCCCTTATCAGATCCATAATCTAGTACAATGACTCATATGGGATGTACCATATGTGACACCTGCAGTGGTTCGGAAGACCTCATAGTTACCCCACCAACAGGATAAAGGGTGTGAAATATATGTCATATGCTGCCTGACTGTAGACACCCCAGCTGACTGCAGTCACACACTGCCTACACAGAGGCATTGTATGTCTGTTGAACCAGGCCATGTCCAACACAGGAGTAATGGACATGCTACACCACAGGAAAGCAAAGCCATTGGAGCTGTGAGAGTCACAGTTGTCAACCTCAACACATAATGAAATAAGATGTGCTGGAGGGACAGATACAAAACCCATAGGCTCCCCACACCCAGACACAGGATCCCAATCCATGGTTGGCAGAGCCCCTCACTGACACCCCTCAACAGGAATATTGCCAAGTGGATGGATGACCGTACATGTATACTGGGGGACCCACTGTGTCACGACCAGACAGAGGCACAGTGAAGAACCTCATAAATGGCCATAATTGAACATAGCAAGGGGTGGCGAAAGACACACACACTCTAGCTAGGCTTACTAATGGCCTAGGGTGTCTAGCCTACTATGAACCCATGAACCTTTGAAGATACAAAACATACAGGACACTAAGGATAATCACAAGGCATACCCAACTGATGGTAGGAACCATGTTGGGCATCCGCAGATATGCTCCGAATCACACAGATATTAGAAACAACATACCAAACACACACACATATTGCTAACATACAACCTGTCAGGTGCAGTGCAAACTCCCCCCCCCCCGAGTGCAAAATACCTATCCCAGCAGATGGTCCCCTGACATTGCAGATGCTGAGGTAACAGCCATCATCTGCAAAGCATAACACACAGCAGCAAAGGTATGTGATGGTGTCCTGTGCTGAGGCCAACATGGACTCCAAGAGTAATGGAATGCAAAATCACACTACTGGCCAATGTCAGCCTTACCACAGGATATGTACCCAAAGAGCAGTGTACAACAACAGTGGTCCATCACAACAAAGGTGTTGCCTGAATGGATACTCCAAACTACCACCCCAGGATCCTGACAAGCTTGTTGTGCACAGCTATGGAAAGGATCAGTATGTACCGCAGACAGAAGGCTAATGTGGACCTACTGATACTGGACCCTACACACTGTGGCTGTTGTAACTGCAGAACCGGTCCCTAAACATGTCTGACCCATTTGAAGCAGTCATTAAGGTCACTGATGAGGGCTATGTGGTCCACACAGCGTAGCTGGATCGTGCACATGCTTCTAGACAATACCGTACGTGTTCAGTATGGATATGTTCACCAGCTTAAATATACACCTCTATGTCAGTAGAGGGGTTGCAAAGCAGACCAAGGACAGAACTGACATGGTCAGACATGCTGCATCCATGTCAGACTACAAAGCGGATATGAGTGGCATCCCACAAGGCCTGGTCTTGGCCCCCCCCACCCCTGTTCTGTATACATGTCCCATAGGTATAGGCCAACATGGAAGGACTGTGACAGAGCATGCATGCAGAGGAGTACAAACAGCCCACCATATCCGACCCCCAGCTGACACAAGCAACCCACAAAAGGGCCACCTACAAACAGACAACTGTAGCCATAGCCATGTCAGCAAGCTAATCGCAGAACTGTGTATAGACAACCACCGTGGATATACAGTAAGTGCCCACAAATTACCACACAGGTGTTAACCCATGAGGTACCTAACATGTAATGTGAGACCTGGGTACAAAAGGAAATAAATATCCTGCACTGGACAAACATGTGTCTGTAATGTTTGCAGAAACATGTACCATATACCCACCCAAACATGAAGGCTGGCAGATGTAGATAAGGGGAACTCACTCTGGTTCTGCAGCCATCCTCCATCAGCATCCCAACTGACTAAAATAGCCCCTGTGGGATATACCGCAGCAGACACCTCCATCAACTGTAAAGTCCACAACAGTACCCCACCAGGGGTAGCAAAGAGCATGAACAGATGCCATGTGTTGCCTGAGTAAACAAACTGCAGCCCCACATACCGCCACCCTTCCCAGCTACAGGAAAGCTGTGCCTGATGTATGAAGCCATGTCCAACCTGGAATGAATGAACATGTTGCACCTTGTACAATCTGAATGGCAGTGAGCTATGCACATGAGAGACCTGAACCCCAGCACTGACATACATAGGACAAGCTGTACAGAATGATCCATAACACAGAAGGCACCCCCACACTTCAGTAAACTCCTGGTACAGGTCAGCCAGAGTGCCACATATCAACACCCCTCAAGAGGCATCAGACTTGTTTAGGGGCCGGTTCTGCAGTTACAACAGCCACAGTGTGTAGGGTCCAGTATCAGTAGGTCCACATTAGCCTTCTGTCTGCAGTACATACTGATCCTTTCCATAGCTGTGCAGAACAAGCTTGTCAGGAGATGGTAGGCTACCCTGGGTATCACTGTTATGTCAGAGGTAGACAGAGGCACAGTATACCAACCATGACATATGTAATGGCAAACTCCAGTTACAATGTGTGTCAAAGGACAAACACACCCTGTGACTACCATCAGAAATGGCCTACGGAACATCACTAGTGTTTGCCAATGTCCACCCATGTTGTGGAATACACTAGCAATGGTGGACGAGCCTGGTGTAGGTAGTCCATATCTGAACATATTGCAACATGGTCATATGTGCACAACTGGCCCCTACACAGTCTGTTGTGCTCACTATGAAGATATCAAGCAGTGATAGGACTAAAGCCCAGGATACTGTCCACCACAGTGAAAGTACCGAACCAGTACACTATACGGTACTACAGTGTTAGGTCATTATGAAAGTATGTTGAGAACTGTCTGCAAAGTATCCCATGCAATTCCTGCAGGCACAGTATAATCCCTGTTGTGGCAGACATGAAGCAGTTGGCCAGTTAGTACACAACATGACACCCAACACACAATCATAAATGTGCGATAGTGTCGAAGGTCACACGCACCCAAATATGTGGTGGACTTCAGAGTGCAACATATGGAAAGCTCACACTGGGCATGCTCGCACACTTTGATAAATGAGGCATATGTCAGACAACATGCCATGGAAAGGCTGAACTGGGCATGCTCACACACTTAGGCCATATCTCCATGTAGCAGTTGGCCACACATATCTGGTATTTGTACGTGTCAGTCCAGGAACCAACCACAACACAGCAATCAGCCTAGTGCACACAGTAAATGACCACAGAGACATAAGTGATATAGTGGATCACCGTCATATGCAAACATCTGCCACAGATACACAAGTTGGTCATAGGAACAGGGAATGCTATGGCAATAAAGACCTGCAAACAGTAGAACAGCACAACAAATATTGTGCATCCGACAATTGAACATATGGGTGTAGAGGTCAATACTAGGCTTCTTGCCCTAGGGAATGACAGCTCAGCCAGAGTGTGCTTGGCATCTGCATCCCCAGGATTGTAGGCTACCATGCCACTGTAAAGTAGGTCACAGAAGGCAACATGTGAGGCTAGTGAGCTGTGCCTCTGTCAAGCAGGGGCACCGTGGAGGTCTCAGGGATTGAATGTGCTAAGCCACAGCCATGTTGTCGGTGTGTGCTGTGAGAGGGTTGCTGAGGATCTCTGACAGTAGGTGTCCGTCAATAACAGACTGAGAGGAGCCCTATCTGCATTCTCTGGACGATTCCACTGTTAACACTGTGTTGTAATGAGTATGTGTGAATGAAGTGCCATGCTGGAACTGTCCACAGATGTCCTCCCTCTGTGGGCTACAGCTCTGCAATGTATTAGGTCACTCTGTCTGTTGAACGGTGCATATATGGCCGGTGTACAGCTGACAGGTGTCTTGCTGTGGAGCAGTCATGGGTATATGTGGGATAGCATGACCAATGCAAACTGTACACATGCTCATAGGATGCAATTGTCAAGGATTATGCTGAGTGGCCAGTATAGTCCTCCAGCATGGGTCCTCTGAAGTTATCCACCCCAGTCTACGCAAGTGTAGAGTCTGCTTGTGCTAAACACAGTTTGTGTGCAGTGACAACCTTGCCTGGGGGTGGAGATGAGATATGGATGTCCAGGGAAAGGTGGGTATGGTCAGATATCAACAATGGTGGTCTACCTCTGGTGTGGAACAGTGAGTACCCACGTTGCAGATGGACAGGTGCAATATGTATTCACCCATGTGGCTGTGGTGTGTGGTTCTGCCATAGCACATGGACCCACAAATTGTAGTGGCTGTAGGGTAAAGTGGTAGAGGCCTGAGTAGTTCTCACACACAATATGCATGTACCTGATGTTAACAACTGGAATGGTGTATGTGAATACCTGCATATCCTGGCACTGTTCCCAGGGAAGCTAAGTGTGTGTCCTGGATGTGGGTGTGGTGTTCTGGACTGCTTGTGTTGTGTGTTACAGGTCCTGTGGTCCCAAAGCATGGTATAGAACATAACCTGCCAGTGCGATGTGCATATCTGACCCTGACGTAGGTGGCTGCTAATGCATATATATGCTATCCCCCACCTGACAGGTAGTACTACATCTACATACCTCTGTAGAAATAAAGATGTCAGCACCCTAGAAATACTAAAGGTGCAGAGCAGATGCCCAGTAATTCAGATAGTGTGCTCTGCTAATGCGTCTCCCTCAAGTGTCATAATATAGTTAGGTAAGGGTTCGAATCCTGCCAATGCTCAGTGTGGGTGGGTGAGTGGGGTTTGTGTGTGTGAAAGGCTTTGAGAGGGAAATGTCCCTTTTGGCAACTGGGAGAACACACTACAGGATGCACACTCCCCTTTCTAAACACAGATGATGTCAGCACCCTATAAGTACAGCAGGAGAAGGGAAGCCTCCCAGTAATGCGAATAGCGCGCTACAGTAATGCGTCCATTTTGAGTGTCATAACAGAGTTAGGTAGTAGTTTGAATCCTGCAAATGGCAAGTGTGTGTGTTTGGATGAGGGGGGGTTAGTGTGCGTGAGGGAAATGTCCCTTTTAGCAACTGGGAGAACACACTACAGGATGCACACTCCCCTTTCTAAACACAGATGATGTCAGCACCCTATACGTATAGCAGGAGAAGGGAAGACTCCTAATAATGTGAATAGCGCACTCCGCTAATGCGTCCGTCTCAAGTGTCATAACATAATTAGGTAGAGGTTTGAATCCTGCAAATGGCAAGTGTGTGTTTTTGGATGAGGGGGGTTAGTGTGTGTGAAGGAAATGTCCCTTTTGGCAACTGGGAGAACACACTACAGGATGCACACTCCCCTTTCTAAACACAGATGATGTCAGCACCCTATAAGTACAGCAGGAGAAAAGAAGGCTCCCAGTAATGCAAATAGTGCGCTCTGCTAATACGTCCATCTTGAGTGTCATAACATAATTAAGTAGCGGTTTGAATCCGGCAAGTGTGTTTGGATGAGGGGGGTTAGTGTGTGTGAGGGAAATGTCCCTTTTGGTAACTGGGCGAACACACTACAGGATGCACACTCCCCTTTCTAAACACAGATGATGTCAGCACCCTATAAGTACAGCAGGAGAAGGGAAACCTCCTAGTAATGCGAATAGCGCACTCCGCTAATGCGTCCATTTCAAATGTCATAGCATACTTAGGTAGTGGTTTGAATCTTGCAAGTGTGTGTGTTTAGATGAGTGGGGTTAGTGTGTGTGAGGAAAATGTCCCTTTTGGCAACTGGGAGAACACACTACTGGATGTACACTCCCCTTTCTAAACACAGATGATGTCAGCACCCTATAAGTACAGCAGGAGAAGAAAAGCCTCCCAGTAATGCGAGTAGCGTGCTCTGCTAATGTGTCCATCTTAAATGTCATAACATAGTTAGGTAGAGATTTGAATCCTGCAAATGGCAAGTGTGTTTGAATGAGGGGGGTTAGTGTGTGTGAGAGAAATGTCCCTTTTGGCAACTGGGAGAACACACTACAGGATGCACACTCCCCTTTCTAAACACAGATGATGTCAGCACCCTATAAGTACAGCAGGAGAAGGAAAACCTCCCAATAATGCGAATAGCACGCTCTGCTAATGTGTCTGTCTCGAGTATCATAACATAGTTAGGTAGTGGTTTGATTCCTGCAAGTGTGTGTGTTTGGATGAGGGAGGTTAGTGTGTGTGAGAATAATTGCCCCTTTTGGCAACTGGGAGAACACACTACAGGATGCACACTCCCCTTTCCAAACACAGATGATGTCAGCACCCTATAAGTAAAGCAGGAGAATGGAAGCTTCTCAGTAATACGAATAGCATGCTCTGCTAATGCGTCCGTCTTGAGTGTCATAACATAGTTAGGTAGTGGTTTGAATCCTGCAAATGACAAGTGTGTGTGTTTGGATGAGGGGGGTTAGTGTGTGTGAGGGAAATGTCTCTTTTGGCAACTGGGAGAACACACTAAAGGATGCACACTCCCCTTTCTAAACACAGATGATGTTAACACCCTATAAGTACAGCAGGAGAAGGGAAACCTCCCAGTAATGCGAAAAGCGTGCCCTGCTAATGCGTCCGTCTCTAGTGTCATAACGTAGTTAGGTAGTAGTTTGAATCCTGCAAGTGTGTGTGTTTGGATGAGGGGGGTTAGTGTGTGTGAGGGAAATGTCCCTTTTGGCAACTGGGAGAACACACTACAGGATGCACTCTCCCCTTTCTAAACACAGATGATGTCAGCACCCTATAAGTACAGCAGGAGAAGGGAAGCCTCCCAGTAATGTGAATAGCGCACTCTGCTAATGCGTTTCTCCCGAGTATCATAATGGAGTTAGGGAGGAGTTTGAAACCTGTAAATGGCATGTGTGTGTGTTTGGAGGTGGGGAGTTTGTGTGTGTGGATTTCCGTATGAAAAACATGTTAGTTTTGGCAATCAGGAGATCACACTACCTGATGCACATTACCCTTTCAAAATACTGATGTTGTCAGCACCCTATAAGTATAGCCAGAGAAGAGGAACTATCTAGTAAACCGAATAGTGCGCTTTACTAATGCGTCTCTCTCACGTGTCATGACATAGTTAGGTAGGGGAGTGACTCCTGCAAGTGTGCATGTGTGTGGGGGTAGTAGAGTGTGTGTAAATGCAAGTGTGAGCGAACAGATCCTTTTGGCAAATACTACAATACACCAGATGCTGCATACTCCCCCAGTAAACACAGGGGATGTCACCACACTATCAGCACAGCCAAACAGGGCTAGTTGGCTAGTAATGCCAATAGTGTGCTCTGCTACTGTGTCTATTACCATTGTCAGAGTACAGATAGGTATGTTTTGGTAACCCACAACTGTCACGTGTGGTTGTGTCACACAGTATGACCTTGTGTGGGTGTTTGTACATAACAATGCATGCCATTGCCTAAACCAGCAATGGCATTGCACACATGATGTATGTGTGTTGTAACACATACACATAAATACCTGTGACCTGCAGTAGTTACCATGTCTGACATATGCTTCGAGTGGATAAATGGTATTTGCAATGTGTACCAATATGACTGTGTCTTACTGTGCAGGGTCTGCACATGGTATGTCTATACAGTGTGGGTGTCTATGGTGAAAGACCTACAGCAGGGGATATACATCTGGTCTGGGCCATATAGTGTACATGTAGTCGATGTACAGGTGCTGCATATTCCCACCTGTTGTGGTAGTGGTAACATATCATTCCACTGCAATTCGGTGACCACATGCTGTGAACCCTTCAACTAGTGTGTTGTAGCTACAGTAATGCTCACACACAATGTTTGGCTGGATGCAGTCCGGCCATATAAACACAGTTCTTGAGACTGTCATATTGCCAGTGTTGTTATGGAGGATAGGTGGTCTTCCTGTGCATGGGAGGGTTGTGTGTGCCAGGCTATGAACCAGATGGCAGTCCGACACACTGTTAGCTGCACATGAGTAGGCCCTGATGGTTTGTGCTGTGCCAACAACCTGGAGGTGTGTGTATCTGTGTTACCTTGGGATACCACCCCCCTATCCATGTGTTTTACATGTGTAGGGGATGACAGACATGGTATGGGGCATAACCTGTCAGTGATGGGTAACACCTGTGAGCCATGAATCATGAATCTGGTACTGCACAGACATTGCAGTTCACCGCGCTGAGGGCAGTGTCTGGTGCATGCATCTTCCGATGTACACTGCTGTTGTTGTGTAGCAGCACTGTTAGTGTCCTAACCTGTGTGATACCCACGGAGGTCGCTATGTAAACCATGTCCTGCAGCATAAGGCAGTATGTGTGTACCAAGGAGCTTTGCCATTATACATCGGGTCATGGGTGTCACGTGCAAGATGACCCTTGCACATCATTGTGGCTTCCCTAGCATGTAAGCACATGTTGACAGCCAGTGGATACCCTATGAATGACAGTGGAGACTGAGCATAATGTAGACATGCAACACCCTTCCCACATATAGTGGTAGAATACCTGGTGAGGGTATGTTGGCAACCAACATCAGGCTCATACTGGCCTGTGCCACATGCTGAGAGATCCATTCTATGTTCCCTATCATGTAGTCCAGGGAGGTATGTCTCAGGCAGCCATACTGGCATGGTCAATGAGTGAGTCATATCTGTCCATGCCTCTGACTGACCTGTATGCATGTGTGCTGTGGTGGACCATAGTGCCCCTGAGGCATATCACTGTGACCTTCACCAGATACAGCCTGTTGAGCGGGACCCCAGTGCAGCACACAAGACAGGTACCTGACACGTCTGTAGCAGGTGTGTTGTGTAGCCCTACAGGCTGTAAGTGTGTGGCACAGGGGATGTGCGTGCCATGTGTGGCATGTGCTCTGTTCCGACGGAACATATGCCTGTGTGCCATCTGCGGAGGTATGTGATGCCCAGGCAGGCTTCTATTCTGAGTCCCCACGTATGCCCCAGTGTGTTCAGTATGCTGTCAGTGCGTGTCAATGTCTGAGTTGTATTGTAGTCACTGTAATATATTTTATTGATTTATGTATTTATCCTACATTTGTTGACTGGGATAGTCCGACTGGATGCATGTCCATTTCCAGGGGAGGCCCGTGGAGACAAGCTACGAGGGTAGCAGATACAGCATTACATAATACTAGCATTACATAATACTAGCATTACATATTACAAACAGATTATTTACAGAGATTACATAAGTAAGCAAGTCAAACATGTTCCACAGGTTAATGTTAGTCCTGAGCACAAGTCAGGATTAAATTAAAATTACACAGTAAAGTGGTTCACAGATTTTACACATTCGAGTTAGCCAGGCTTGATACATTGACATAGCCAGTTAAGTGACAAATGCTGTTTGAGTCTACTGTTAAATTGACCTAAGGTGGACAGTAGGGTAATATCAGCTGGAAGTGAGTTCCAGGATCTACTTAAAGGGTTTGCAAAGAGAGAATCACGGGCTGTGTTATTAAACCTGCTAGTCTGAAGTAGTAATTTGTTAGAGGATTGAAGCGGTCTAGGATTGTTATAGGGGGTGATAATATTTGAAGTGCAGGAGTATTGTCTGGATTATAGAGGATTTTATAGGCCATAATCAGTTGGTTATACTGTATTAGGCTGGGTATTGCAAGCCAACCAAGCTAATTTAGATTGATGCAATGATGTGTCCTAAAAGGCAGCCCAGTGGCAAACCTGGCAATGTGGTTGTAGCAAATTGAGTGTTTGTTAAGGACAGTCTTGTTCATATTCGAGAGTAGAGGGGATGCATACAGAAGGGTTGAAACAAGGTGTGAGCGAGCTATGGCACCTTTAGCTGGAGGGGCTAGGAAGGCTTTAATTCTGTAAAGTGACCCTAGTTTTCTATTGATGGCTTTGATAATCTGGTTAACATGTAGGTCACATTTGAGATTATTGTCTATGATGACATCTAATAGTTTCGGAGATGGGTCAGGGGAGATTATTGTGCCATCAGTTGATGTTATGGTAACGGTGCAAGTGGTAGACCTACGTGTTGGTGGAATAACAGCAGTTTAGTTTATTTGGGATTTAGGATCAGACAATGTTCAGAAAGCCAGTTTTCTATTGTATTAAAGGTGGTCTGGGTAGCTGACCATAACTCTACTGGAGATGTGGCTGAGCAGATCAGAGTAGAGTCTTCAGCATATTGGATACAGCTGACTTTTGGGATGACAGTATAAAGGTCGTTAATGAAGATGGAGAACAACAAGGGCCCTAGTATAGAGCCTTGTGGTACTCTGAGGGTGTTAGGTAGAAGGTTAGAGAGTTTGTTCTGCCAGAGGCCATCCTGCTGTCAACCATGCAGGTAGGATTGAAACCATTGGAAGGCTCCAGTATCTAGACAGTGTTTGCAGGGTGTGGAGTACAAGTTGGTGATCAACCATATCGTATGCCTTGGAAAGATCCAAAAAGAGGGCTGAGGATATATAATTAGTGTTGCAAGTATGGTTTATGGTGTTAGTAAAGGCTAGGAGGCCTGAAGTAGTGCTGTGATGAGGACATAAGCCATGCTGAGTGTCTGCCATAATGCGATTTTAGATTAGGTGATGCATGAATTGTCTATGACGAAAGTTTCCATAATCTTTGCAAGTGGAGAGAGTATAGCTATTGGCCTATAATTGGAGAATTCAGTAGAGCTGCCTCCTTTGTGAAGTGGGATTACATATGACATTTTCAAGATGGTGGGAAAGTTAGATTCTACCATGGTTCCTTTGATTACCTTTGAGACGGGGTAAGCAATAGCATCATCTGGTTTTGATAGGTACTCGGCAGGGAGTTGATTGGCAGAAAGTGTAGTGGGTTTCACTGTTTCAATCAAGGTACGGAGAAGTGAAGTGGTGACTGGTTGGCAGCTGAACGCAAGTAGTTTTCTAGGGGTGCTACTTTCAGGACCAGGGGAGCTAGGAGGTAGATGGCTAGCTAGGGCCTGAAATGTCTCAGTAAAGAACTGGTCAAAACTATCAGGAACATCTTCAGGGGTATTATCAATAGTAGCAGCAGGGATTGGGGTTGACGTTTGTCCAGGATGTACTATATATGACATGCCACCTGACAGGGTAAGCATTACTGGGTTCAGAGAGACCAGTCCCCAGATTGGCTGTGTGGTGGCATCCCACACATGTGTTGTACATTCCTGGCCAAGGGTGATGGCTGACTGCATACATGTGGCAGCTGTGACAATGACACATGACTCACATAAACAACAACTGGACCATAGAGGCGATTCACAGGTTACCTTTGCACATGCTACCCTAGTAGTGTGATTGCCATGGTGAGTACCAACACATAGGGCCAATGGGGAACAACATACTGAAGGTGTGTATATGTGGGTGTACCACTACTGTTTCGTAGCACTGACATATATGACTGCACACGTGGGTAAATGCCAGGTAAGATGTGTGCAATGTGTCACAGGCAACGTACATGGGTACAGGACAGACAGTGACGTTCTGTCATGTGTAAAGTTGACATACGTATCGTACGCTATGCAGATGTCACTAGAAGTCTACAGAAGCACTGTAACTCTGCATTGCAGGTGTAAGCAGTGTTCCAGGGAACCCCAAGCGAACATGCATGCAAACAAAGCTACAGTAAACAGGGCTGGAAGTAGTTCATTATACAACAAAGAAGGGGTAACGATAACAGTAAGTAACAATGCAAATATGTAGGCACTATCAACATGTACCCAGGAATATGCAGCGCAGATGCCCATGGTAGAACTGATATTATGTCATACTTATTTGTGATTTGGATTACATTGGTACTGCACACATATCTACATGCGCCAACATCCACATGGCATAGTCGCTGTGGGCAACTTGACACCATTACTGTACATATCCACCATTGCATATCACTACTTGCGTTAGCTTTCCCCCTGTGCTACCCATGTATGCGGCTATCTGTTGAAAACCCTACCACCGGCATGCAATTATGTGCAGCTGTTATACTTTGGTATGTACTATGGGTGCAGATAACAATTCAGGACATTCATACAGTTACTGCAGCAGGCATGCTGGGATAAACACACAGTCATAGCAGCACACTGTACTGTTACCAACATGATACTACTAATACACTTCTATGTAGTCACCCAGTGCATCAGCAACGTGTTTACCTGTTCCCGCAATGATGTTGGAGATTGCAGGAGGTGGCACAGTGTCATCATATGCACAGGGTGTGGATTAGGTATGCCTGAGTCAGCCACTGATACCACCAATTGACATGTGTGTGTATGTGTGTTGGTGAGGGGCAGCAGTACAGGGTGGGGCAGTGATGGTGCAGTGTGTGCGTGTATGTGGTTGCCCTAGGTGTTAACATGTCGCATGCATGTATGCACGCACACAGTTCCACCTCATGGCTGCCATATACAGGGGTTTGTGGACAGCCACAGACTGCACCTGGCAGGCCATACAGATCAGTGTCTGTGTGCACGGACACGGTACCTGTGCCTGGCAGGGGTGCTACGGACCGTATCCAGTACAAAGCCAGACTGGGTACTGTCATCAGAAGCGGGAGTGTGTTGACTGGACACAAGTCCCTGTTGGGACTGTCCAGAGCCTAGTGCACATGGTCTCCTGGGGTTTTCCAATGACAGCACAGACCCAGCATTGCTGGGGCTGCTGCTGGCACTATTGTGGCATGCGTGAGCCTGTTGTCGTCCACACCGACTGCCAGCCGTTGCTGCTGCCGGCATACGGCCACGTCGACGCCGCAAATGCCCACCATTGCCCTGGCTCATGGACATCTGGTTGTGGAACTGCTGTAATATGTCCCCACAACGTCTGTCTATGACATCGGTAAAGTTACGGATAGCATCCGCAATGTCACGCATACTGTCTGTCATGGCTGTGCGACATGCTCTCAGCTCCCTCAGACCCTGTCTGCTGTACCTTTCCATACGTGACTGTGCCTGCATGACAGTTCGAAACATAGCTGAGGTTGACAGACCTCTTTGGGCACGTCGGCCAGAGGCAGTATGCCCACGGATGCTCCCACGAGAACCCATGGGCAACTGTCTGTGTGGTACCATCAGAGGACCCTGCCCATGGCTGCTGTGTGGGGACGCATGTGCCACAGGTACCACATTACCCTGGTCTATGCCCGCTGTATCCTGTCCATCACCTAGGGACAATGGTGACAAAGGATGCACAGGCAGGATGACTATGCGCAATGATGGGGTTGACAGCTGTGTACTGTCAATTGGCTGACCAATGGCAGACCCTGACACACCTTCCTGTACCATTACACAAATATCATCATTACCAGTAGCCATGGCACAGGATTCAGGTTCCCTGCTGCAGGTCACCAGAGCAGCCCCAGAACCTGTGGGAGGAAGACAGGAAACACAGTTTACAGTCTCCAGACATTGTTACCAGTGATGCACTTATACACACATGCACACATGCACACATGGACACATGCACACATACACACATGGACACAGGCACACATTCACACATGGACACAGGCAAACATGCAGACATGCACACGTGGACACATGCACACAGGCACACATGCACACATGCACACAGGCACACATGCAGACATGCACACATGGCACATGCACACGTGGACACATGCACACATGCACACGTGGTCACATGCACACATGGGCACATGCACACATGCACACATGGTCACGTGTACACATGCACACATGCACACATGGACACAGGCACACATGCACACGTGGACACAGGCACACCTGCACACATGCACACCCCGCACATGGACACATGCACACATGGACACAGGCACACATTCACACATGGACACAGGCAAACATGCAGACATGCACACGTGGACACATGCACACATGCATGCATGCACACGTGGTCACATGCACACATGCACACATGCACACATGGACACAGGCACACATGCACATGTGGACACAGGCACACCTGCACACATGCACACCCCGCAGTATACACACAGAGCACTACTGAGTTACACTACTGTTACTAGCATTATCAGGACTATTATAGGTTATGTTAAACACACTCACCAGCATGGATGGCCTGCCTTGCTATAACCCTGGAAGGACCTGCAGAAATGATGAGATTAATGTCAGTGGGCACAACTGTGCCATTGATATTGCATATGACACAGTGTACAGAACAGTCAAGTGTACATATGGCATATTACCTGCACGCTCCATGTCGTGCTGCTGTGTGGAACCAGCCTCCATCATAATGCAGGTGTACTGCTGTTGGTGGTCCGGGGCTGGAGCCACAACACTTAGGAGTAGCCCCTCCAGTCTGGTGAGGGGGGGATGTGTGGCCACCCCACCTCCTGTGGCGACCTGTTGCCTGTGGATATCTGATGCACACTGCCGGACACTTCGGATTAAATCACTGCAGTGATGTCGTACCTGCTCATATGTCCTGTTATGCGTGCCAATATCATTTACCCTACGGACAAGGTCTTGCCACAGTGCGGCCCTCTCCTGCTGATTCTGACTGGTGCAGGAAAACAGGATGTCATACTCCCGCACCAGGCTCTGGTGGATCTCCTCATCTTCCGCCACAGCGTAGGCGGGGTTACGCTGTCACGCCATCTCCCTGGAAGAGAACACAAACAGGATATCAGCAGACCATGTCAGCAATATATGGCACACATACTATACATGATACTCATGTGTAGTGATATACTACTACTCCCATATGTTGCATGTGTGTGTGTCGTGGTGGATACACAGGTACATGGCCAGATATCAGTGCTCAGCCAACACCTGTGCAACAATACCTGCCACATTCCACACAACATAGTAGCATGCCCCATCGGTCAGCACACACTGAAAGGTGCAATGCACAACCTCACTCTGGGGGTTCATCCCAAGGTACTGTATGTGGGACACCGTCCACTACTGTGATGTGGACAGCAGTTACTTGGCCTGGATATACATATCCCACCACCACCAGCACAGTAGACTACTTTGATATGTATGTGATTAGACAGTTATTCACTTGCTGGGACTGAGATGGTATCCATGCAGCACACTGGGCCAGTGGAAGCCACAAGCCACACTGCTGACCCCTTTGCTAATGCTTACCATGGACATGCCACAGATTGCATGGAACTTGCACATACATTTCTAACCCAGACCCTATGCACAAAGGTTAGGCATCCTGTCCAGTGGACCCCAGACAGAGGCAGATTGTATAACAATAGCAGGAGGATACTGCAGGACAGAGCACATTCACATTAAGGGAAGGCATCTGTGGTCAGCACTGGTACTATGCTACGGTCCGTCATAACAATGGCCACGGCCTACTCTGGGAGGGAAATGGACACAAACAATATGAATGACCACAAGGCCTTCTTCAGTTATGTTACAAATAAGGACCACATGCCTCAGATATGCTCTGTGTTAATACACATATCACATGGACATACCTATGGATACAGACCTATGACACATTTGGAGGGTTCACAGTATGCACACTATTAACCTGCTACTTTGCATTACCTGTGTTTGTCGCAGCTGGTTGTGTTACCACAGCTTCTGCTTACTGCTGCTACTGTCAGTGCTGACAGCTTCGGCTGCTTACAGAGTCACAGTGTCTAATCTTTTTTTTTTTTTTTTTTGCTCTCTCTCTCTCTCCCTCTCTCACTTCTCACTCTCCCTCTGTCTGCTTACAGACAATGCAATGAATGTATTGCATGTGGGGAGTGTTAGCACTGGATGCTTTTGTAGGTATCTGCATAGGTCCATGTGATGGCCTCTGCACCAATTGTAAGCCAGCATTTGCTAATTGCATACAGCCAGTTGTGTACTGATTGCAGTTCTCACTTTGATTTCAGGTCAGTGCTATAAAAGGGTATGTGGGATAGGCGTTGCCCTTTCAGATTGTGAGGGCGGGGACCATGCTGGTATGCTGTGGACAGTGTTCTGTGAGTGTAAAGGTTAGTATCTCGCTCATGATTCAGGCTGTGTTGTATATTCACATTTCTCCATTCCTCTCTCATGTTCCCTGTAGCAAGTGTGTATGCACATTGACTCCTACAACTATATATAGATATATATTTATATATATATATATATATATATATATATATATATATATATATATATATATGTGTACATATACATACATTTATATATGTACTTTAACTGACCTTATTATCTACAAGCTGCCAACTGGCATGGCTGTTTCTGTTCACACACTACTATTATGGAAATCCAGTAGTTTTGACAGTAATTTTAAATGACATGCTTTGTGTACTACACATCCTATATTCCCTTTACATTCATCCCTACTATTACATGTTATATTTATTTTAGCACAATGTTTTTGTATAAGAGTCATGGCTTAGTGGTAGGTCATACAGACTAGTGTTTCCAAGGTCCTGGGTTCGGGACTGATAGTGGGATTTTATTTTGCTTTTGAACTGAGTACAGGACCTGTCAATCAAAGTGACTAAGGCACTTTTAAGCAGTTGTAACCGGGTTAGCGCTGGTTTGCGCGGAGCTCACACATGCGCACTGGCGGTTAGCTCCGTTCACACAAGCGCACACCCGCTTACAACCGCTTAACTGTGCTTACTCTGGCGCATAGCCGCGCTATTTTCTTTGAAAGAAAATAAAATGGGGAGACAGGAATTTGGTGAAAAAGGGGTCACAAAGAGGGTAAGACAGTAGGGAAACAAGCTTGGGATGTGCAGGAGGGATGTAGGTAAGGCCCATAGCTGCCCATTTCTTCAGCAGCAACAGCTGTGCATATGTATGTAATTTTGAGTGACATTTGAAACCTTTCACCCCTGAGAGAGGTGTCAGGACAACAATAATACTTGTTGTACAGCCAATTGTAATTGATAGGTTCCATGTCCAGCAGACATGTGTGCGGAATGGGCAGCTATGTATGGGGCGTAATTTTTTTGTGAGTACAGAGTGCCCTTTTTTTTTTTTTCAGGTGAGAGTGGTATGTCAGGTGAAGGAAGTCAGTACAGCTGGGGAGGTAGGTTGGGTGGGTAAACAGACAAGACAAACAAGACGCATACAGGGGCAGTGCATGACACGTGTGGGGGGGTTACACAATTGACGGGGACAGAGGTTTGGATATCCAGAGCCCATGAGCCCACAGATGGCAACAGTGGAACTGATATCCCCACCCATAGGCAGTTGCCACTGTTCCTTCACTGCCCAGGACAGGGCTGTGCTGGGGGCTGTGTAGGCGGGGCAACAGGCATGCCCGTTAGTTGCACCACCCATGCCTCGAGCTGGCGTAGGGGCTCAAGAATAGAGTCCCGAATCTCCCTACACACCACAGTCCGGACGCTACGGAGGGTGAGTGGTGGTTCTCCTCTGGCCACACTTGCAGAGGGGGGGTGAGCCCCATCCCCTGCAGCGCTTCCACCCACAGGTGGCACAGGGCCACCGGAGGAGGTTCCGGACTCGGCACTAGTGCCAGGTGCACTAGCCAGCTGAGGTGGGAGAGGTGGGTCCGCTGGAACCCGCCTTCCCTGTTGTCCTATGTTTTGCATTATGTCATGACAGTTTGGGTTAGTGACATATAATACCATTCACAATTAGTTGTAACAGCATGCATTAGTATTCCCATTAACCAAACACCCAGATATTCACACCATTGAACAGCGTGCATAACACATGCATAATTTGAACAGAAATACACAGTCCAACAACATGCAGGGTTAATTGATGGCAACAGGCCATCAGGTGTGGATGTATGAACAGAGCAGATGCATCAACGGACATGCAAATATATATGACCCAACAGGACAAACGTCCAGGGGTGTTAATTGTGATTGCACATACCATTTTCACGTGGAATGGGTTATATGTGGTTATAGGGTGGGGTAAAGAAAGTAATATTAACACCTTCGAATACCAATACATATGCTGTACATTTCTAATAGCTACAGTTATATACACACTACTGTTCTAACTACAGTTTCCCATATGATAACTATTTCAACTTGGTGATAGGACTGTTACTGCAACATCAATATACATTTTATTGTTCTTCATACACATTCATATCAGACGATCATCCTATCTGCATATTGCAGACTGAGAGCAACATATCCAGATTTTGGGATACACATTCCAGATGCAGCAACACTTTGAACAGATTTCACTGTTTGGTTTTGAATCTCACATGCATTTCATTCTGTCTTGACTGCAGTATACTTTATTCAGGGGTTATTACTACTGTATTGCTGGATTCATGACACTTTCTCACACTCTCTCACTTGCTTTCATTTTACCATTCAGGATGGTACTTACTTCTAGGCTTTATTGACATGTTTTACCTGTAGTTATTACAATCCTTTCCAGCAGTCTCACTTCTGTCATGTTTCAGTATTTCCACAGGGATATATTTCACACATGTGATTTCATCATCTTCTGCAGCTATACTTTTCAGCCTGCTGCAGGTTGTGTACTATTTTCTTACAGGTAGGGCATTTTTATTTCAGAATATATGTCAGACAGTTTCATTTTTCGGTTTAACTTACAGGCAGAAACACACTTTTGTAATCAAGCAATACTTGCAGACACTTTCACACTGTTACTTGCAGATTTTATTCCTTACTGACTACACTGCACTCTTTTGCTGACTGTCATACTTTTATATTTCTTTACAGTTACTGGTAGTGGATTACTGACCTGCCTGGTGGCGCAACCACACCAGCCTATCGCCATAGGCTCTGCGGTTCGCAGAACGGACACCTGCAGCTGTAATATAAATGAAGTAATATTGGAATACACATCTCCATAATATCAGCTAGTTTAATTTCTTACATACATAATTAAATGTTACTTACTCAGTAGTGGGACATTGGGTGTTTGCCGGGCCTCCTGGATCCAAAGGTTCAGTTGATCCTGCTTGCGTCTCTTCAGGTCCGCATGGTGGTGACGGACCTGCTCACCAGTCCTTGGAATCCCTGTGGCACTGATGAGATCATGAGCAAACCGGTCCCACGCCTCAGCCCTATATGCTCCCCAGAGGACCTGGCCCTGCATGAGTTGGGCCTCATGATTATGGACTAGGAGCCAGACCATGTACCTGGACTCCTCAACACCCCACCTCTGTGCTCAAAAGCAACTACCCTCTCCTACTCCTGTCATTCTGCCTGCAGGTCAGTTCTACAATCGTTTATGTTGTGTATTCCCAAATATGAGGCTTATATAGTCCGTTTTTCCTGCACATATCTGTGATTGGCCATTTTGGAATTGTATCAGCTTCAGTAAATGTGCATTGTCATGCTCTAGTTTGTATTCATTCCTATATATTAGCTATTATTGCGTTTGAAGGTACTGCTGTCATGGCTTAGTGGTTCTGTACCTTGACTATGGTGTATAGTATCCTGGGTTCGAACCTGGCCACTGATTTTTATTTTTCATGACTGTCTAGACATGCTGAGGGGTGTGTCTGCGTAAAGGCAGTTTTGATACGGCTTGCTCAACGTTGCCCGTCGGTTAGCTTGTTTGCGCGGTGCGCAGCTCCGTGCAAACTGGGTACGCTGCTTTAAGCCTCATTTGGCTATCGGCACGCATATTACACTCAGCTCAGTTAGGGGCACATAGATTTAGCATGTTAGACCACTGCTCAGCTACGGGCACTCATTTTGCACCAGTTAAACCACTGCTCATCTATGGGCAGATGCACTCACTCTGTTAAACTGTAGCTCAGCTATGAGCACATCTGGCATTTTTTATTCTTTTGTTACCTCACATTCCTTCAATATAAATGGGCTATTTCTTTACATTTTACATAAATTGTGGTTTTATGTGTACATATTTGTCAGGGACTTGTTTCCTGCTTATTTTGCAAAAAAAAAAAATTGGTGTTGTGGGGGCTCGAACCATGAATGCCCGCTTTTCAGCCAACATCTCTACTGCTACGCTATTGCTTCTTGGCTTATTTTGCATATTTAGTTCTTATATGCTTTCCCACTGACTGCTAACTGTAGCTGCGCTTCACGGGCACGCAAACGAGCGCACTCACGGTTAAACATTTTTACAATTTAAAAAAATATATAAAACGTGTTTATTTATATGCTTTCTGTTCATAGTCTGTGGGGGCATGTGTTGTGTTCTGTTTATTCACATTTCCGTGGACTCTGTCGTGGGTGTTTACTTTGGGTACTTTTCCTCTTCTGGGGGCATGTCCGCTTACAGGGCTCGGCCTACGGACACGCCCCCTACTGTCTTACACGGACCGTGTTGGCCTTAAGTGTCATTCAGCATGCTCTCATGAATATGCAGAGCATGCTGACATCACTCCGTTTAACTGCAGCCTCCATGTATGAGTTATAACTGTTACACGGAGCCTTCGTGAATCCTGCCCCCAGTCTTGTCACATCATTTTATCAGTTATTAATTTAGCTGCACAGTAACATATCCTGTTAACTTCTGTTATATTGCATGGATCTCTATGGACAGTCCTAATTACTGCATTCATTTGTTTTATCAGACTTCTTACTTTTTTGGTTTTATTGACCTTTTGAGGTCTATTTCTTTCATTGATCTTAATATGTCTGTCTCTATTAAATCAAGCAACTCTTCTCTTAGCTCATTTCCTTCTAAACTGAGGGCACATTTTTTGTTCTTCATTTTCTACGTGCAGTCCACTAGATGGGAAAACATAGGGAGTCCCCCAAGGATCCATCCTTGGACCACTCCTCTTTATTATATTTACCAATGAGCTCAGATCTTGTACTCAACTAGCCATCATTGTTCAGTACACTGATGACACCTCTCTTATCTGCTCAGCCCCCTCTCCCCAAAAACTACAAGAAAAAAACACAAAAATCTCTCCAAGATGTAGAAAAATACCTCACCAACCTTCAACTTATTCTCCCCTAATAAAACTAAGCGTATGGTGTTCTGCAATAAAATAACTAAAAATAACCAATTTTCTCTTACTATCTACTCCTCCACTTGGTGCACTGCTTCACCTTTGCTTATTAACAAAACACTGAATGATGCTCCTGTCCCACTCAGAAATGTCTTAAAAAACACAATGAAAAAGAATTGTTCCTGAATCAAATCCTCTGGCCATACACTAGTCACCTTCTTTTTTCCTAAAATTGTTTCTCTCACCACAATACACATTCTGTACCCCCTAACCATGCAGCAGTGTAGTTCCTCCGTGGTTATGCCTCTAACCATGACAGTGCAGTACTTCCTTTGTCCTGCCTCTAATCATGCAGCAGTGTAGCTCCTCTTTAGTTCTACCTTTAACCATGCAGCGGTGCCGTTCTGCTATGGTTCTGCCTCTAACCATGAAACAGTGCAGTGCCTCCTTTGTCCTTCCTGTAACCATGCAGCAGTGAAGTTCCTCTTTAGTCCTGCATCTAACCATGCAGTAGTGCAGTTTGCCCATGGTTATGCCTCTAACCATGACAGTGCAGTACCTCCTTTGTCCTGCCTCTAACTATGCAGCAGTGTTGCTTCTCTTTAGTTCTACCTTTAACCGTGCAGCAGTGCAGTTCTGCCATGGTTCTGCCTCTAACCATGAAGCAGTGCATTGCCACCTTTTTCCTTCCTCTAACCATGCAGCAGTGAAGTTCCTCTTTCATCCTGCATCTAACCATGCAGCAGTGCAGTTCCTCCATGGTTATGCCTCTAACCATGACAGTGCAGTGCCTCCTTTGTCCTGCTCTAACCCTGCAGCAGTGCAGTTTCTCTTTAGTCCTACCTTTAACCAGACAGCAGTGCAGTTCATCTATAGTCTTTAATCTAACCTTGCAGAGGTGCGGTTCCTCCTTAGTCTTTAATCTAACCATGCAGCAGTGTAGTTCTGCCATAGTTATGCCTCTAACCATGAAGTAGTGCAGTTCCTCCTTAGTCGTACCTCTAACGATGTAGCAGTGCATTTTCGCCATGGTTATGCCTCTAACCATGAAGCAGTGCAGTGCCTCCTTTGTCCTGCCTATAACCATGCAGCAGTGAAGTTCCTCTTTAGTCCTGCCTCTAACCATGCAGCAGTGCAGTTTGTCCATGGTTATGCCTCTAACCATGACAGTGCAGTGTCTCCTTTGTCCTGCCTCTAACTCTGCAGCAGTGTAGTTCTTCTTTAGCCCTACCTTTAACCATGCAGTGGTGCAGTTCCTCCTTAGTCTTTAATCTAACCATGCAGCAGTGCAGTTCCTCCTTAGTCTTTAATCTAACCATGCAGCAGTGCAGTTCTTCCTTAGTCTTTAATCTAACCATGCAGCAGTGCTGTTCCTCCCTCAGTCCTTCCTCTAACAATGTATTAGTACAGGTCTTCCATAGTCCTGCCACTAACCATGCAGCAGTGTAGTTCCTCCTTAGTCTTAACTCTAACCATGCAAAAGTACAGTTCTTATGTGTTCCTTTCTCTAACCATGCAGCAGTGCAATTATTCTTTGATCTTGCCACTAACCATGCAGCATTACAGTTCCTTCTTAATTCTGCTACTAACCAAACAAATGTACAGTTCCTCCATGGTCCTCCCTCTAACCATGCAGCAGTGCAGTTGCTTCTTGGACTTGCCTCTAATCCCTCCACTTTTCCTACTCACCACCTATTTGTGACCAAATAAAAGGTGCCTGATTGTATTCCCCTGAGAAGTTCTGTAACTGAGTAATAAAACTGCATCAGATCTGATTTGTATCCCCTTCAGGCCATGAATCCCAAATCCTTGCTGTCCTAGAGATTAACATCTAGGAAACTAATTTGCAGTTCCCTCATAATTATCTTGGTGACTTCCGTCACACAACTAATAAGCTAATGGGCTTATAGGTCCTTGGATTTTTCATGGTTCTCCATTCTGTGGCTAACATTTAGATCCTAAAGCAGCTGTAATAGCTGAAATAGGGAGGTCAGAGAGATCCTATACATGTTATCTAAAGAAGGCACAGATGGCAGTGAGAATTAGTCCAAAGGTTCCAGACCTCACTTAATTTTTGGCAATGCTTTCTCCTTCATGAAGGTTGGACAACACATGCAGATGGTGATGCTGCTGATGGACTACTTCCAAGAGAATACAAAATTACCAGTTGTAATTTCTTTCTAATACTTTATTATAAACTGATCCTATGATAAAGCAATGCAATTTGCGCAACTTTTATTTTTGTTTTAGTGATGATGGATAAAATTGGTCCATGATAACTGGACCCTACCTGGGTTCTGATAAAAAAATAGAAGTGTAATTGAAGAAATGAACATGGAGTTGGTAATTCTGTTATATTACCCCCAAAGGTTAGCTAAGAAACAATAAAATATATTTTAAGATAAAGTATAAAAAATCTAGTACAAGCTATCACTTCCTCAGATCAAAAAGAAAAGGGATTGCATTTCTTTTCATTGAAAAGATTTAACCTCTTTCAATTGATTATTATTATTTAATATAAAAATGTTTTTTGTTGTTGTTGTTTTGTTTCAGTAGTGTTTGTTCTCTTCATAAAAGTTCTATAATAAGTATAGATTTCTATGGAATTTGTGGTTCCCTACCTGCACACCCCTAGTGAATACCCTGCCTGCAAAAGGAAACTAGAATGTGTTGGTGTCACTACATGTTCTTTATTCAGATAAACACTAAGCTTTTCACCCTGGGCCTCTACTAAAAAGGGTTTTGACTAAACCCAGTCAGAAAAATAATTTAAACAAAAGCAAAATAAAACAAATAAACCTTGTGGTATTCCATCCCACATTTGATTCACAGTTTTTAATAGCAAATTCGATTAATCCCATAATGACAGATGTTATTGTGTTGTACTAAGAACATGAGGTCCTCCATTTTCAGTAAATAGTTAAAAAAAAATCAGTGATGACTGTGGTCCTTTTTTAATTCAGTTATATAATATAACATTTAAGCAATGTGCTCCTTGTCAGTGATTCCAGATTTATTATGAATTTCTGAACCATATGCTGCAAATAGTATTTCCCTCCTTTGTCCAGGCTATAATCTATGATAGTATGCATACTGAAAACATTTTAGACTGGTAACGTCTTGTCCCCATTTCCTCTGGGTTATAGCCTTCCTTTGTTAGCTAATGATTCACCCGCTTGAAATAATGTTCCCTCTAGTAGGATAGCACAAGCACTTGCCTTCATCTTTTTCCCAGATGAATAGACACAGTTGTTAATAAAAGAAATTTAGTTTTCTTCTACTTGCACTGAAGATAGCACTGATCTCTTGTGTTTATTGTCATCCTGAGTGGCCAGTATTTTACCCTATGTATGTATGTGTCTTTCGGCTTTTCCCAGTTAGGGGTCGCCACAGCGGAACTCCGGTCCGCTAATGATTGGCAGTTGATTTTTACGTACCGGCTTGCCAGGCCTGACGCACAACCTTCAACGAAGGTACGCACATTCATGCATGTCTCCACGCAGATGAAGCTCTAGCTTAGAATCGAACCAGACAGTTTCATAGAAAAACACAGCAGCATTCAGATATTTATACTACAAAAATTCACCATGAGATGAGAAGTTTAGTTAGAAAATTGATATTAAAACAGCTCACAGAAAAGGACAAAGAGCAGTCCCTTCTGTAAACAAAAGCTAAGTTTACAGCAGTTATTAAATGAAAGATCATCATTCTAGACAACTGACCACTCCTTTTATGTAGAGAAATAAAATGATGCCCTCTCTAACTTACAGGGGTGAAAAGTATTGCTCATGAAATCACTCAGTGTATATTACTTGTTTAACTTTTGTCTGGTTATGTTACATATTGTGCAACCATTTTAGCTCCATTCTGGAAACTACCCAAATATTGTCGAAAGCTTAAATGGAACGTGTAGCATGGTCTTCCTGATAGCATTCTTATTGCCAGAAATATAACTTAAGCTCTGTATTATCCACACTGAACTGTAGTTGACTGACTTTAAATTTAATATTCAATTGCATCTTTCTTGTTATTATTGATATTCTACACACTTTTCTTAGGAATCAAGAATGGTGTATTATTCTTTGCAATTGTTTTAAAATCATTTATAAGCCTGAACAGTTAACTTGCTAAATTACTATTCTGTACAAAACCCAATAGAAAAAATGTAGCTATTTTGCAGATTCACAGTTTACTGCCAATATGTAAAGACTAGGTACACTACCATCTGTGTAGACAGTGTTTTGAAATGCCAGGCTGAATTACTGTGTAGTTTTACCAAATAGACAAACTCAGAAACTGTAAATTTTGTTGTTTTGGAAAAGCAATAGACTGGAATTAGAATTGACAGTCACGGAAAAGTTGGCGAACATTCACCCAGTCCAGAGCAGAGCACCAGATGACATACATTCTGCACATTTAGTGAGTCACATAAGTCAATTTCCTCATGTCTGTCTGCCAGTCTGTAACATTTGTACACATAGTATTGCTTCCAGGATATAAGCAGACTGAAGGTAAGATACAGACCAATAATGGGGAGAGGTGTGTATGGAGCATACTGGAGCCACTGTATTCTTCCAGACTGAGTGTTCAATATGCAATTAGATATGAGAAATGGACATATATGAGAACCTAGCACAGGGGAAGGGGGGTACTATCTACACCTACAATGTCAGTGAAATAAGCCCAGCATACCATAGTCTCAAAGACAGACACACTGCAGAGCCTGTATAGTAGTCATAGACCCCACAGCAGGACCTGTAGAATAGCATAGTCTCACAGTGGCAGCAGGATGTAGAAAAATACCTACATTGTCACTGCAATATGGAATGCCCTTACAATATCTGTATACAGTATTCATTATGAACCCTGGTGAGGGAAAGTTCTCATGGATCTGTGACATGGCCACCAGAAGTCAAACAGTGTACAAAGCATTGCCTCATGTAACCCAAGTCACAAAGCAGATGAAAACGGGATATGGACATGGAAAAGCTTGATGCATGCGCTAAAAATGCAAATAAGGATCTTTGGGACTATACAGCTAGAAGTGTCAGCAGCAAATACATCTGCTCCTCAGTATGAGTGACAAGGGAAACTGAACACAAAGGGCTATGTGTTCCATGTCAACCAGGCTTCAGACACCTGGAAATACTGGACCTACATACTGAAAAGGAATCAGGTAAGTAGAAGCATGTCCATAGCAATACCATGTGGGTACAGGGAAGAACTGGTGAAGATTATCTCCCATCAGCAATCTCTGGATTCATCAGTAACATCAGTGGCCAAACTAAAGGAGGAAGTGAAGGAAACCTCCAGTAAAATGGTGGATACAACCACCCATATTTTACACAAGTTCTTAGATAAAGAAAAGTCAGACATGGTACAAAATTTCTGTCTTAGGCACTCTGTGCCACATAATTACATGTGAATGTCAGACAGACAGACAGAACAGAAATGAAAGAGCCCAACTAATGGCCACACTGGCAGACATTATACCAGAACTGTATTCACTACACAGTAGCCATGTCCTATAGCTTTCCTCATAGGTTCATAAGTTCATAGCTAGGTACTAGGCTATCTGCCCGAGGGCATTTATAAACCTAGCCAGAGTGTGTTAGCTTTCACTGCCCCATTGATTAAGTAACTGAACCTCTGTCAAGCAGAGCCAATGAAATGATCCCAGGGGTGTATTTTCTGTTACCCATCCACTCGTCAAGGTTTCTCTTGAAGAGTGTTAGTGAGGGCCTCTGCCTAATGTAGTTAGGAATTTTGTTCCAAAGCATGGGGGGGTCTCTGTGACAGGAATCTATCCCTCCAGCATGTTCTATTTATTGTTGTGATGAGGTTTAGCTCACTAGAGCACGTGGCTCACAGTGACTTGGATTTCTTTAGGTGGAGCATGTCCATCAATTCTGAGTTGGGCATGGCTTTGTAATCAGGCAGAGATCATCTCTGAGTAAGCAATATGCCACTGAGTACAGCCGGAGTTTTTTCAGTCGGGCTGCATAGGACATATGTTTGAGGCCAGTAATCCTCTTGGTGAGGTACTTTTGTCATCTTTCCAGCTGTTGGAAGTGTCTTGTGAGGTACATCCCAAATGGGGCATTGTACTCTATGATGAGTCTGATGAGTGATAAGTAGAGGGGCACTATAACCTCTTTATTTCTAGATGCGGACCCTTTAGTAATTAGATGGGCCACATACAAGGATTTCCTAACTACTTTGGCAATATGATTGTCAAAGGAGAGAGTACTATCTACCTGGGTCCCCAGATCTCTTATTACCTCTACTGTATTAAGGAGGCTGCCACCTATGTGGTAATTTGTGTGTGTTTTGTTTTTCCCAAATGGGATGACTATGCATTTTTTGGCATTTAGGTTGAGGCCATGACTTTGACACAAGTGTCCATCTCAGTATGGCCCTTTTGAAGGATGTCCATGTCAGCTGGAGAGTGAATTATGGCTCCCATTTTACAGTAATTGGTGAACCTGGTTAGCCATAGTCCTCCTGTGTTTGCCTGTACTTCTGAGAAGTATATGCCGAACAGTAGATGTCCCAGGACCGAGCCTTGCAGGACACCAATTGTGCCTGGTTTAGAGTCGGACCTGGAGCCTGCTATTCTTACCGTGTGAGTTCTGTCTGTAAGCCAGGTGGCAACCCATCTCATGACATAGGGATTTATGTTCAGGCTGGTGAGTTTTTCTGTAATACCCAAGTGGGGAATGGTGTCGAAAGCCTTGGCGAGGTCAAGGTAGGCTATGTGAACCACCTTTCCCTCGTCTATGCCCTTGGTGACTGTCTCGAAGAAGTCAACCAGGTTTAGTAGGCATGATCCGCCCTTAACAAAGCCAAACTGGGTCGGGTCAAGTGTTTGGAGGTTCTCAATGCCTTTGTTAATGAGTTCCATGATGATGCACTCCATAACCTTGCAGACCATGATAGTTACCAGGGTCAGTTGTAGCCCCTCCTTTGTGGAGCAGAATAACCTCTGTTGTGTGCCATTCTATGGGCACATAGCCTGTGGAGAGGCTGAGGTTGAACAGCGTGTTTAGGTGGGGGATTAGTTCGTTCTGTAGTTCATGCAAGACACAGCCTAGGACACCATCTGGCCCCATTGACACTGTGTTTTTGGCTTTTGAATGAGTGACTAAATTAGATGTCACACATCAAGCCATGTATGTGAATGGGCATAATAATATATTAGGCAGAAATCTGTGTATGTACAAATGGGTGAATGAATGAGATATCAGCTGGAAGGATGCATGCGAGCAGGAAAACAGAGAAGGATATCATGTTATATGTAAATACTCTAGCAGAAGGTTTTACATACCCGACATACTGAAAGTTACTGAAGGTTGGCCATGGGGTTGGAAGATGCCAGATATCCTGTATGAGCATGTGAAGGAAAAACAGGAGACCTACAGGTGAGAATTTAGGTATTTCACAGTGGGTACAGCAGTTTGCTGCCTGGAATGTATTACAGTAATCTGTGCCAGTCAGTATATGCAACATTCATTCTAAATATGTCATCTACAAAAGTATCATTTTTATCAATCGTTCTGAAATTTGTCTCACCAACAGAAGAAAGAAGATTATGCATCAGAGGTCCAAAGTCTAATTTTTGTGTCTTCTTATCTCTTATCCTTTTCCTTACAATATACCCCTTTCATCTCCCCTTTCTTCCATATCCTACATATATCTCACGTGGACAAAGGCATTCCTCAAATTGAAAAATCATGTTATCTTAGTACAAATCAGTCATTATTGTATTGCATAACATCCAGCTTCTGTGAATTGCCAGGTTGTCTACACCCATGAGCCCCGGCTCCTGAAAAGTTTTATATGTTGATACAAATCCTTGTCAGTAAAGCTGTGATCTGTAGTTATTTGAAAAGAAAAAAAGTCTGAATAGTTGCCTCTGACAGCAGTGTTACATCAGAGAACAATGTGATTAAAAAGAGACTATACCTGTGCTGTGCTGTGAGTAATCTCTTCTTTTAGATCTTTGTACCTTTTTAAATGATTAAACGGTGACCATTTGAAATGTCAAGACCTGCTAGAGAACCAGCTTACATATACCAAGTCAAAGATGGTCATTTTTCAGAATGTTCCATTTTCTCCTTGATGCATCAATCTTGAAGTTGATACATAGAAGTTTGGAACTGTAGTGGGCTTGTCCTCCCACTTCAGAGGGTGCAGGGGAGCTTGCTCCCTGTAAAAATTGAGTTTAAAACGGATTCAAGATTTGCTCTTTTCTGGGTTTTCAGTCTCTTGTTTTTTGGCTTGTTGTCACTCAGCATTTTAAGTGCTGACATTTCAGTAAGGAGCCTTTTAAATTTTTAACAATCAAACTATGTTGTTTGCTTGTCTGGCTGTGAACAGCATCACCACTTACAAAGCTGAATTAATTGGATATTTCTGCTTCAATTAGCTAAAGACTACATTGAGACTGGAAAGTATCCAAATCAGAGCTACGAGTATTTACTGTGGTTTGAAAATTTCCAGATATGGAGGGCAGAATGTGAGGTGCCCAGTGGTGAAACAAAATAGTCATCAGAATAGATGGCATGAAAAAAATGGCTAAGATCGGTGCAGATATGAAAGCTGTGTTCAAGCAGTTAAACCGCTACTGTATTAAATAGGGCTGTGAATGGCAGCTGTGAACAATCACTAGTAAACGGCAAAGCTAGAGGCTGATGTTGTATAAACTGCATCCTAAAGAACAGGTGTTGAGTGACTGAGAATGGTATCAGCTACAAGATACGAAAAATGCAAAGGAACAAGGAAGATACAGAACTGTCAGAAAGGATGAGATTGTGTGGTAGTGGTGGATAGATAGCTTTTTTGCTTATGAAGATGGCGGCGTCAAAGCAGAAAGCAAGTCACAGTAAAACCAGAAGGAAAGTTACAAAATGGGTATTAATAATATAAGTCTTGAAGAGCAGCTGAGCATTTGTTCACCCATATATACATGCATACATACACATATAATTAGTTACTTACTTGCCTATCTGCCAGGTTTATTTGTTTATATATATATATATATATATATATATATATATATATATATATATATATATATAGATATAGATATATATATATATTTGGGACATGCACAACTGGATTTTAGTTATTAATTACAAATAGTTTCTTTCTTTTTCAAACATCTCACCTTGGATACTCAGTTTTACTTATACTAAGTGAAATGGCCAGGGCACTTGGGAACTTCCTTACTCTTTTCTGCACAATAGGTGGCACCAGACAACAGTCACTATTGGTTGGAGGATTCCAAGATGGTGGAAGAAATGCACATTGCTGCAGGAGAAGTTTTGAAGAAAGAATCACAGCAAGAAGAAATCCCAGTTAAATAGTTGGAGAGTAGAGGACTGGAATCAGAACGATTAGAGAACTAAATGAAGGAAGAAAAAACAAATGAAGGTGAGGAGGTGAGATGGACTGCTGTGATGGATCGATTACAGCAGGAGCAGTCAGATAATGAAGCTGAGATTGTAGCAAAGTTGCAAACTGTAGAGGCTGATAGTATAGAGACATGCTTGTTTGCTGTAGTATCAGTTTTAAGAATATGCTTCTGCACTTGGATGCTGTGGATGACAGAAATGAAGTAGAAAAAAAACATATGCAAGTGCTATAAAACAAGTACAAAAGCAGTATACAGCATGAAGAGATGAGTTTGTCAGCAGCAGACGTAAATTAGCTTCAGAAAAAAACAGACCAGTGGTAATAAAAAACAGACCAATGGTAAGAATAAGAAGCAAAATCACTGTTACTATTAACAAGTATGACATTATGGACGACACTATATTATCATTAGGATTTACATTAACATACATAAGAGCTTTGATATAGTTGAGGTCAGGAATTTTTTTGTGAAGAAACTTTTGAGACTTTTTTCAAGGGCAGAAAGGTTTATTGGTGAAACTGAAAAGAAAACAATATATCATCATGGAAAGACTATTTTTTCAGAACTTTAGCATGCATTTAAAAAGAAAACTGACTCAGCAATTCATAACTTTAGAGATGAAGGAATTTGAACTTATTTTTTTTCTGACAATATCTGAAAAAGTGTATGAAATGAAAATGTATGATAACAGAAATGTATGGACAGGGGGTGAAGTATGCATTCCACTGGAAATGTATGATTATTGCATATTTAAAGCATTTATTTATTTATTTATCCTTTGTTGACTGGGTTACTCCCATTAATCTAGTATCCTCTTTTCAGGGGGAGACCTGAAGCAGGTTTTGTAATACTAGGTGAAATTTGGCCAGGGCATTGGGGAACTTCCCTACTCATTTGTGAGCTGGGATGATGTTTCTTGTGGGACTTCCAGCTTCTGGTCCAGGTGTGGAGGCAGCGCAGAGAAGCAGGAAAGAGTATGGTGAGTGTGCAGAGTAAGGAGGAGTTGGATAGAAGTATAATCACGTGAGATATGGAGAATTTGTCTAGAAATGGGAAGAATGTCAATCCTTTACAAAAAGAAGTGGTGGTAGGCATAGAGGTGTTTGAAGTAGTGGAGAGGGAGTACAAGAAGGGAGAAACGAGCCAGGAGAATGCTGTAAAGAAGTGGCGCCAGGCGTAGAGGTATCTGAAGAAGTGGAGAGGCAGTATGATTCAAGCACTCAGCTCTCCTTGTCAATAAGGAGAAATTAATCATAGGCACTAAACAGCCTATAATTGCAAAGTACCTTGCAAAGGTAAGGGAAAACAGATCTTAAACTTTACAAAAAAGCACCTAAACAGGCATGTCCAAGGATCAGCTTCCAGGGATTTCTCCTGTCCACCTGGTGAATCTGGGCATACTGGGGCAATACGGCAACTGCCTCATGTACACAGACAATCCTCTCCTCCTACCACCCAAGACTACAACCTGCGAGAGATGCACTTACATAGCCAAACTGGAAGCAAAGGTCTCTCCGGCCAAGATTGTGCTAGACAGTCAAAAGGAGAAGGTTAACACCTGCATTACACCTCAAGCAACTCATAGCCCTTCAAAACCCACACCATCAACACCCACACATAGCAACACTAAACCCACATATGTGGAGGCCCTTAACATTAACCTGCCCAAGCAACAAGGACCTCCGAAGCCAAAACGCAAACAAACACCAGTCACAACCAAAGTGACACATAGCTCACAACACCAGTGTGCCACCCAAACAAAAGCCCCTAAGGCAAGACAATGTACCCAACACTTTAGTCATAGGTGACTCTATAGTCAGGCACACTGATGTCCCACTCACCAGGCTGAACAAGGAGAAAATTACAGTCAGCTGCCTGTCGGGTGTCAGGATTCACCACATAACGCATGCACTCAAGTCACTCCACAAGTACAAATATGACTCTGTCATTGTCCATGTTGGAGTGAATGACTTAAGATGTACCTCCCTGGACTACATGAAAAGAGACATGGAAGAGCTCTTGGATCATGTGACCCAGGCAGGTATGACCCTAGCCCTGAGTAGCATCCTGCCTTTGCCCAGAATGATACCACAGTATAAGGACAAAATGATTAACTTCAACAATTGGCTAAGCTTCTGGTGTCATTCAAAGGGGATCCAGTATTTGTCTGCCTGGGAAGACATGATCGACAAACCACAATGCTTTGCCAGAGATGGTCTGCACCTGTCACCCCTGGGATTCAGGTTACTGGCTGAAGCTCTTGCCACTCCAATAGTGCCTTTTTTAGGCAAGGTTCAAAGGATAAAACCACCACCGTGACAGATACAAGCATGCAAAATCTGAAGGTAATGCTACTCAATGCTACAAGTCTAAACCTCAAAATGCATTCTCTCGAGGCACTCCTAAAAATGGAGAACATCAATATCTGTGCAGTAACTGAAACCTGGTTCAAGGCTCTAGAGAACACCCCTGCAGTACCAGGCTACAATTCTTACCACACTTTTTGGCCACAAAACCAAGACTGAAACACTAAAGGTGGAGGAGTGTCCATATTCACCAAGGATATTCACACCTCCAGGCTAGTTGCCCAACACAATGCATCTGAAATTCTCCAGGTGCAACTAACACTAGGTAAGACTGCAATCCAAATCGTAGCTTGCCCCAAGATTCTCACTACACCTTTCTAAACATACTGGAAAATATTAAGATACAACCAAACACCCTAATACTGGGTGATTTCAACTACCCTGCCATTAATTGAGAAAACTACTTGGGTACCAACTCCTTTTCCCAAGGGTTCTTGGAATTCATAAATTCCAGTGCCCTGGATCAACTAATCCATTGTCCCACCAGGGGCTCCAATATCCTAGACCTGGTCATTACCAACATGGGAAATAGATCCTCCACACCAGTGGTCACCCCTTCATTGGTCAGGTCTGACCATAAGTAAATGACCTTTGACATCCACATCCCACCCCACCCCCCAGTAATGAACCCTCCTTAAAAAACTTCTCCAAAGCCAGCTTCATGCTACTGAAGTCAGAATTGACAAACTTGACAACACCCATGCAGATGGGATCTGGAAGTTTGACTGCAGAATCCTACACTAAGGCACTGTATGAGCACATCCATTTGTGCATGAATCGTGCCATCCCAAATAGAACCAAGATGCTCTTCTCCAAAAAAAGGAAGCCAATCTGGCGGCCCCCTGCTATAAACAAACTATACAACAGAAGGAAGAAACTGTTGCAGAAAAGAGGAAAATTCCAGGATGCAAAAAACTCCCTCACCAGCCTCAGTAAGAAGCTGAGATCCCTCATAAAATCCTCAAAGGCTAGTTTCGAAAATAAAATTGCCAAAGATTCCAAAGACAACAACAAGGCATTCTATAGTTATGTCAAGAATCTAAATGACAATGCTCAGATCTGCTCTAAGCTACAACAGAATGGCATTAAATATACTGATCCCAAGGATATTGCCAATATCCTGGCAGATCGATTTTGTGCCAACTTCACCCCCCTCTCACCCCCTAAAGGGCCCATCTCAATACCAAAAGATTGCAAAATTCCAATAATCACATCCACACAGGTAGAAACTGCACTGCCCAAAGCTAAGAATACTGCATCCATGGGATCAGATGACATCCCAGGCTGTGTACTACAGGAACTACAAAATGAACTGGTACCTCACCTAAGTGTCATGTTTAATCATAGCCTCACCACAGGCTTCGTGCCCACTGAGTGGCGTACAGCTACAGTTATCCCGCTCAACAAGTGAGGATCTGCCTTGGATCCTGGGAACTGCCGTCCCATCAGTCTGACGAGCCTGATCTGCAAGGGCATGGAACGCATTATCATGGAACTTATAAACAAAGACACTGGCAACCTTCAAACACTGGGCCCCACACAGTTTGTGTTTGTGAACGGCCGATCTTGTCTCCTGAACCTGATTGACTTCTTTGAATCAGTCTCCAGAGCTGTGGACGTGGGTACGGCAGCCTACACAGCCTATCTGGACCTCGGCAAGGCCTTCAACACCATCCCCCACTCTGGAATCATAGATAAACTTACTAAGCTGGGAATAAATCCCTGCGTCACTTGATGGGTTGCCAACTAGCTTACTGACAGAACCCAGACTGTAAAAGTAGCCGACTCCAAATCCAGCTCCAGACAAGTGACATGTGGAGTACCGCAGGGTTTAGTCCTGGGACCACTCTTGTTTGGCATATACTTCTCTGAAGTACAGGCCAACACTAAGGGACTCTGGCTAACAAAGTTCACAGATGACTGTAAACTGGGAGCCATTATTGAATCCCCAAATTATGTGGATATTCTACAAAAGGGCCTTACAGAAACAGATGCCTGGTGCCAGAGCCATGGGCTCAAGATTAATGCCAAGAAATGTATAGTTATCCCCTTTGGGAAAAAAACATGTAGCCATGAATTACCACATAGGTGGCAAGGACACTAAACATCAAAAGTGTGATGAGATACTTAGAGACACAGGTGGACAGTGGTCTCACTTTCGATAACCACATCATCACAACAGTCAGGACATCCTTCTATGTGGCACACCTCATCACTAAGGGCTTTTCATAAAGAAAAAAGGAGGTCATTGTCCCACTGTACTCATCCCTCATTAGACCCATTATAGAGTATAATGCCCCATTTGGTATGTACCTCACAAGACATCTGCAACAGCTGGAAAGGCCACATAAATGCCTCACTAAAAGAATCACAGGCCTAAAGCAGATGGCATATGTTGACCATCTAAAAAAACTCCAGCTATACTCTGTCACATATCGTCTACTCAGAGGCGATCTCTGCTTAACATACAAGGCCATTTCAAACCCTGAGCTGTTGAACATGCTCCACTTAAAGAAATCCCAATCCCTCAGAGCCACATGATCCAGAGATGTAAACCTTGTCATCACAATGAACAAAACATGCTGGAGGGATGGGTTCCTGACCCAGAGACTCCCCATACTCTGGAATAGACTGCTCATATATGTCAAGCAGAGAGCCTCATTGGCATTCTTCAAAAGGAACCTTGATGATTGGATGGGAGATAGGAAATTCACCCCGGGGATCATGTCAATCACCCTGCTAGACAGGGGTCCAGAGAAGTAAATATTGTGGGAAGAAATATCCAGGGAATTGTTATGGCTAGGCTTACATAGGCCCTAGGTCCGATAGCCTAGTACCAGCCTATGAACCTATGAGAGGGAAGAAATGAATCAGGAAAAAAAAGGTGATCAAGCCTTTACAATATTTGGAAATCCTGTTTCAGGAGGAGTTATTCAAAGATTAAAGAGAGTCGCAGTCAAAATGTATTATTACATACCTCCGATCAGGAGGGTTTGAGATATACCTCTCACTTGTAGAGATTTTCACAGAATGTCCAGATTTTTGCCTAATATTTTTGGTCCTTTTTCATAAAATTGTGGCTTCTGGCAAACTAGTGGCAAATCATTAAATACTGAGGTTAGAAAATAATGACAGAGAATTGAGTTTCAGACTTCATACCCTTCAAAAAAACTCAGGCTAATGCAAATCCTGTTATTGTATCAACTTTCTAAGTTTGTAAGAGCTATATTTAAAAAATGTTCCTATTTTTGGGTCTTTGTCCCACTTTTATTTAAGGCTTTATCCAGATTTCTTTCTCTGAGAGGTTGCTAGGTATGTTGTGGGATGTTTATTTAAATGACCTGATATATCAAAGTGAACCAGAGAGCGAAAAATCCATATTATGGGAGGAAATGATGAATAGAATACAGGAAGAAGAGATGAAAGAAATTAGAAGGGAGAAGAAGAGGTGATATGCACAAACAGTGATAGGAGGAGAAAGCAGAGAAGAGAAGAAGATGGATACAATAAGGAAAAAAATTTTAGTAACGAGCAAGTAAGGAAGAGAAAGAACTCAAGAGATATGACATTTGGGATAATATAATTTCACCTTTGGGCATATCACCTAAGGAGGTAAGAGCATTTATACATAATGATAAGTCAGGCCAGTACATGGAGGAACTTTTAGAACAGTATGAAGTAAAGAAAAATTGCACAGAACTCACATGTGATGCAAGCATTTAACATAGAGACAAAAAAGAGAATTTATTTGCAGTTTCGAACTGACGTTGAAAATGTAGCATTAAAAGACTTTTTAAAGACTGCATGTAAAGATGCAGTAGACATTACAAAAAATATGATAATAGAGGTTTATGGACTGGGATTTGAGAATGTGGTATTATATTGAAAATGGAAAAAGAAAATATATATAATCCAAGTATGATAAATGTACAAGGAAATACAGCTACTGTGAAATATTAAGGACTACTGAAGATGTGTTTTTCTTTTGTGGTAAATATGATCATTTAATTAACAATTGTGACAAATGAAAATATTTTATTTGTGGCAAAGTGAGACATGAAGCTAAAAAATGTGAAATGAAATTTAGAAAATGTGAAATAACGGGGCATTTATGAATGGATTGTAAGGGTAATACAGAAGACAAAGAGGAAAGGTTTGATAGACATAAGCAAGAGCAAGAACAAATGCAATAACAAAATACAGAAATGGATCAAGAAAATGAGCAGGAAGAGCAAAAAATGGTAGAAGAAAATAGAGATAAAAAATACA
This sequence comes from Protopterus annectens, assembly GCF_019279795.1. Lineage (NCBI taxonomy): Eukaryota > Metazoa > Chordata > Ceratodontiformes > Protopteridae > Protopterus > Protopterus annectens. Next base: position 1,573,744,781 of record NC_056741.1, on the reverse strand, counting down.
TGAAAGGAGAGGAAAAGAAATAGATAGAGGAGTGTTAGAGAAAAGTGAAGAAGACACAAACTGGACAGTGATTAAATGTAAAAGATAGAAAACTGAAGTTTAACAGTGTAAGTATGAGGGAGAATAAAAAGGGAAAAGGGTAGAAGAAAAGGGAAATAATAAAATAAAGAAGTGAAAATCTTAACTCTGAATATGAATAGAATAAATAACATCAACAGAAGGCTAGGTATATTAGAATGGTGTTTAATACTTGACATGGATATTATTATATTGGAAGATACAAGAATTTTAACAGAAGAGGAGATGATACAAGCAGAAGAGTTATGGGAAGGTAAGATTATTTGGAATATAGGAAAATAAATATTCTCAGGATTAGATATATTATGTCAAAAATCAATGGGAATTTTAGATTACACACTAGTAATGTTGAGTAGAATAACAGTGATAAATGTAAGGTGGAAAAAGAAAGTATATAGAATTATTGCAGTCTATGCATATTTTGCAAAACGAAAGAGTGGTAATGTTTAAAAGAAATTCTAGATTATGTTGGTGTGAATATGTAGATAATATTAGTGGGGGATTTCAGTTGTGACTTGAGAAAAAAAGACTAGATGGAGGTGATGTTAAGATAATAACAGACATAATAAAAAGTGGAAAATTATATATATGGGATAATAAACAATGAACCTATAAAAGAAACAATATAAAAACAGAGATAGATTATTTTATAATTTTGAAAAGTTTAAAAGTTATACAAGAGGGAATAAAAGTGGCAGGATTTTCAGATCATTTAGCAATTTGGATAGGGATTCAAGAAGAGGAGGGGTATATGAAGATAGGTAAAGGAATCAAAAGATTAAATGAAAAAGATTTAAATGAGGATGATAGAGAAGGGGTTAATCAATTATGGAAAGATCATGTAGGTATGAGAGTTTTCTATAATGATTGGATGTGTTGGTGGATATGTTGTAAAGAAAAATATAAAAAAATATTTTTGGAATGACAAGATATAAAAAGAAAAAAAGAGAAACAAAAAGTTTAAATAATCAAGTCATGAAGTATTTAAAGAAGTAACAAACCACGGGAAACCTTGCACCAGAAGTCCAAAACTGAAAAGTATCCACACACGAGCATTTAACCTTAACGCAATTTATTAATCTTTCACAAGCGTTTTCGCCACAACGTTGTTGTAGCTTCATCAGAGACTCTGATGAAGCTACAACAACGTTGTGGCGAAAACACTTGTGAAAGATTAATAAATTGCGTTAAGGTTAAACGCTCGTGTGTGGATACTTTTCAGTTTTGGACTTCTGGTGCAGGGTTTCCCGTGGTTTGTTCCTTTGTCTGCAGTTTTTCTTGTTCGATTCTCCTTTATTTAAAGAAGTAGTAAGAAGCAAGAGATATTGGTACTTTTCTGTTATTGGGGCAACACTTCTAATGTGCTAGCACCCGCATGAAATGATTGCACAGCTCTTAGCGCTGAAGTGGCTGTTTTGAAAGAGAAAGAAACAGACATTAATGTGCTACAGTGTTTGTCTGGTTTGACAGAAGTAACATGACATGTCAGTGTAGGACACAAGCACAACATTTCACTTGCACATAATGTAGCCTTTTTAATGGAAAAACTAGTAGTTTTCTTTCTTTAAAAAACAGAACTTTTTAGCTAATACCTTTTAACATCAGTTGTAATCCCCTTCCCTCCTCTTACCTCATGGTATTCATCTCAATGCTTCACATAAGCATTCTCCTACTGGAACCTACATTATTGGAAGACGATCCCACTGAATATCAGGTTCCTACTCACTCATCTAAAATTTAAGTCTCATCTTAATGATCTTCAAGGTTCTTAAGCACACGTGAGGATAAATTAAGATCTTCTAGAGACCAATTCAAATGTGAACTCTACCTCACTAATTAGTGGAGTTTTTTGCTTTGAACAGCTACAGAACTCTATCCCATCTTGTTTTGAAATGCTGTACAATCATGCTGTACTGTTTCCACTGCACAAATTGTAAAGAAATTAATATTTTCACTCTGCAACAAGGTAAAAGCTGAAAATGGGGGTCTTGGGACCAGTCTACTGACACTAAATGAAACTAAATAATTTATCGAAAATGTCCCATGTTGTACTAAAAAGGCATTGTGCATAGAGTACATAACAATGAAACAGATGTATTTTTTACCAGCAAACTTGGCAGTGAAGCTGTGATACAAGGCAAATATTGCATGGTCAACATTGATATTTTCAGTGTTTCCCCGAAAAAAAAAATCAGAAGAAAGAAAGAATAGGAAAACAACTGCTTACCCAGTGTCAGATCACAACTGTGCAGTTACATTCCAAAGGTTTCTAAAACCTAACATGGTTGCTTAATCAGCTATGGCTGTTTTCAACTGCTTAAGTCAGAAATTAATAAATCAAAACTATTATAGAGCAGAAAATGGAGCACAGACATTTAATAACAGAAATGGTTTATCATTATAATCCATGAGGCGTGGGAAGTAAGAACTATAAATCTGACAGGAAAATAAGTGTGTGTGGTACCCACATCAGCAGCAGCTGTGTGATCCTTGCGAGTGCATGCTAAGATTCCAAGTGCTCATTAGAAGTGTTGCCCTGATTACGGAAAAGTACTGAGATATTTTTTGAAAGAGAGAGGAAAATATAAGAAATGAATCAAGAAAAAATGTTAAAAAATGTTGTTTAAAGAATGATGGGAGGGATTTAGGAATCCTCCGTGTAGGATGAATGAAGTCCTACTCGGAGACTGCTGTCTAAGAGTTAGACGTCAGCGCGTCATGCATATGCATGAGGGTGCACTGACTCAACTCCCAGGCTAACACGGAGCATGTAGGAGTGCAGGGGGCATGTCAGACTGCCGAGCAGTCCAAATATCCATGCCCCTGCAAGTGCCTAAATCTGCAAATGTCAGCAGATATGAGTGAGTCCGCTCAAATGTGTATACCCCCAACACTACACTACCCCACATTCAAAACTGCTGTACAAATGAAATAAAAGTTAAAACAATTTTTTTTATTATTCCCGAAATAGCTGCCCGCATTTGCGCGTGTGTGCGCGGGTGTGCCCATTGCTTAGCTACAGTAAGCAGTTTAGACATTGAAGAGGATAATAAACTACTAATGTGCAAATTAATCCAAATTGCAATAGTGTAGTGGTAGAGCCTTCGCACAAAGAAGAGGCATTTCTGGTTCGAGTCCCACCACTCCCCTTTCCATTTTCATTAGGAAATCTGTGCATAAAAATAATTCCTGACATTTACCTTTTAAATTCTATTAAAATGCATTGAAATGGTTTATGTAGTAGTGAACGATATTTTAAATATATATAAGAAGGTGAAATGGTCATGCATACTAATGAATGCATAAGTAACCTATCTTAAGCAATGTGAAGCACTGCTAAGCAACATTTACCAGTATTAAGCACATTTAAGAATAATTGCCCATAGCTAAGCACTACTTTAACTAGCGTAATATAATTGCCCATAGCTAAGCACTGCTTTAACTAGCGCAATAGCTTTGCACGGAGCTGCGCATCACGACAACTAGTGAAAACCAAACATGTTTGTGCGGAGGTGCACACCGTGCTAACTAGTGCAACATCGAGCAACGTTGGGCAAAGCTGAGCAAAGTCGGCTAAACACAGCCACACCCCCTACTGGTCAGGCCAGTAGTAAAATAAAAAAGCAATGACAGGTCTCAAACCTGGGATAGTGTGCACCATAATCACAGTACTAATCCACTAAGCTATGACAGCATTTGATGTGCATGGACTGTCAACACACATATACATATGAATCAAAGTTTACCCAGTGCTAAGCAGGTGTGCACTCAGTTGAGAACTTTCAAATCCGGCCAATCACAAATAACTGTGGGAAATTAGGCATATTTAAGCTCCATAGGTGGGAATACTCACCATAACTGGTTGTAGCTCCCATCTGCAGGCAGCAATGGCTGGTGTCGGAGAGGGCTCTCGCTTCCAAGCTCAACGGTGGGGCATTGAGGAGTCAAAAGTGATAGTTTGGCTCCTCGTCCATCGTCATGATGCTAGACTCCTGCAGGGCCAGTTCCAGGGCATGGAATACAAAGCAGAGGCCTGGGACCGTCTTGCACATGAACTCACCAGTGCCACAGGAGTCCCTCGGACTGGTGAGCAGGTCACACATCACCATGCAGACCTGAAGAGATGCAAGCAGGACCTACTGAACCAATGGATACAGGAGGCCCGTGGGATGCAAAATGCCCCACTACTGAGTAGGTAGCCATGGATTGAAGTATGTAAAAATTGCTAGTGTAGTCGGCAGCATGGATAGGTATATGTCTCAATATCACTTCATTTACTTCACAGCTGCAGATGTCTGTGCTGCGAATCAGCAAGCCTATGCAGATAGGCTGTTAAGCTGCGCCACCGGGCAGGTTAGTCATTTTTCTGCATGTACTGTTTTATAAAATAAGTGAGAGAGCCTGGCTAAAAGTGTCTCAGATCAATAATAAAGGTATAATAAGGGTTGAATAACCTCTCTGCGTGAACTGTTATGTAAAATAAGTGAGAGAGCCTGAAAAAGAGTGTTGCAACCCATTAATAAAGGTATAATAAGTCCTGAATTATTTCCCTGCATGTATTTTTATATAGAATAAGTGAGAGAGCCAGAAAAAGAGTGTTGTAAACCATAAATGAAGGTATAATACATTCTGAATAAGATGTCTGCATGCACTGTAATAACAAGTAAACGAGAGAGCCACTAGAAAAGTGTGTAATTTAATTAATAAAGGTATAACACCTGTAGTGTGTCTGTGTCACCTTCTTTGAAATGTAGATGTACCCTTGCAGTATAGAAATTGTAGTGTTGTATTAAGCGCTGTCAACCCACACTTCGGTAGGCCCATAGAAAGAGTACGGAGGGAGTGGCAGTATCTCTTAAGCATATATACAGTCCCCAACTGTAGTTTCAAGGCTGGCATGTATAGGTAAATCTGGCACATGAGTAGCTTGTAATTGTGTGCACCAGAAATGTCAGTGTGCTGCAAAAAATGTAGGGGGCTGTTAAAATTTAACTGGTAATGTCACCTGAACACATCCAGATATGTAGACATATGAATATAAATAAAATATATAAATACATAGCAGTAACATCTGCATCCTGGACAGTTTGTATATCAGATACAGGTCAGATACATAATTAAATAGCAAAACACATCCCACAACGTACTGGACATTGCCCAGTGTAATAATACATGTAGTGGATATATACCTGCTGTCAATATGAATGTAGTATAAACTATAAGTTCATATAAGTTGTTAATGGAGGCATTTTTTTACACCCTACTGTATGCGCATAAACAATGCAATTCCACACTCCAATGGGTATGTGTAATCTCAAAACATTTGTTGGGACCTATGTCCAATTGGTTTATAAATATCTGCATAACTTTGATGCATGTGCCCTGTTCAAACACAACAATCTTGGTGGCCTGTTGCCACCAATCTTTCCTGCATGCTGTTGGAATGTCCACTGTCGTTCAATATATGCATGTGTTATGCTTGCTGTTCAACTGTTGGAACTCTGGTGTGTTGGGTTAATGGGAATATTACTGCATGCTGTTACAACTAATTTGGAATGCTGTTGGCTATGTTGTCATTAAATACACCTAAACACAGAACGTATGGGAAGGCCGGTCCCAGCGGACTCACCTGTCCCACCTCAGCTGGCGATTGCACCTGGCACCAGCAGGTCCGGTGCCCAGCCTGGGACCCCCTCCTCCATTGGTCCTGTGCCACCTTCGGGTGGGAGCAGTGCAGGGGATGGGGCTCATCCCTCCATGCAAGCATGGCCGGAGGAGGACCACCTGTAACCCTCCGAAGGGTCCGGGCTGTGGTGCGTAGGGAGATCCAGCGTTCAGTCGCTGATCCCCAATGCCAGCTCGAGGCAAGAGTGGCATGACTCACGGGTGAGCCTGCCCCTCCTATGCAGCCCCAAGCACAGCCACCCTCCGGGCTGTGAAGGTGCAGTGGTGACTGCCCATGGGTGGGGATCTCAGTTCCACTGTTACCATCTGTGGGCTCATGGGCTTGCGATTTCCAAACATCCTTCACTGTCAATTGTGTTCACCCACCCCATGTGTCATATTCCGTCCCTGTATGTGTCTTGTTTGTCTGTTTACCTCCCCAACCTACCTCCCACAACATCCCTACTTCCCCTACCTCACATTCCACTCTCACCTGAAAAAAAAAAAGGGCAATCTGCTCCCACAAAAAAATTACACTCCATACATAGCTGCCCATTTTACACAAATTCAATTGGAAGTACAACATACTTCGTTGTCCTCACCCCTCTCTCAGGGTTGTAAGGTTTCAAAATTCCCTCCAAATTGCTATTATATGCACAGCTGTTGCTGTTAAAGAAATGGGCCGCTATGGACCTTCACTACACCCATCCTGCACATCCCAAGCTGTTTTCCCTACTGTCTTGCCCTCTTTGTACCCCTTTTTCACCACTTTCCTATCTCCCCATTTTCTTTTCTTTCAAAGAAATTAGCGTGGGGGTTAGTGGGAGTAAGCACTTTGAAGTAGTAGTTAGCAGGATTGTGTGAGTGTGCGCATGTGTGCGCTTAGCTAAGTATTGCTAAGCATTGCACAAACTCGTGCAAACCCGCTTACAACTGCTTAAAAGTGCCTTAGTTACCCTGCATATGAGGGCCCTTGTTCTGCTCAGCAGCAAAATAAAACACCACTGTCAGTCTTGAACCCTGGACCTTGGACACACTAGACTGCATGAAGTACCACTAGGCCACAGTAGATTTACAGCAGGTTGTTGCTGAAATATATAAATCATGCATCAGAATGTGTGAATGTCAAGGAAAGATAGGAATGCCATAACACAAAACCTGTTCTGTGAAACTTTACCAGCAGCTGTTGTGGAATTGCATTACATGACTGTGATAACAAAACCACACATTCTAGTGGGAAATAATTTTACTGCAGCACTCTACAACCACCACACAGTATCCCAGCCAAATGCACAAATTACCACTGTGTGTAAGGTACAGCAAGGATGTAGGTAGGCATACTCAGTACTGGAATTGTTCAGTTTCCATGAGCATCCTGTGATAATGTCAACAAAATAAAAAGCACATACTGTGTAGAAGTGAGTACATTAATATCTACAGTATAGCAGTTCCCAAACAGTTCATGTGCCAAATGAAAATATCTCAATAACTACATATGTATGGCAGCTAATTGTATAAGTAGAAAAGAAACTAAATACTCCCATGTAGCTTGTGTTAGCATTTGTAGGGGTGAGTACAATTTTACACTGTCAACTGTGTACTGGAAGTGGCAACATTCAGGTCTGAGTACAACATTCAAATCACTGGCTCCACCCCTAGCTTCATATATAAGAAGTATACCAACCTTCTGACTTACACTACGGTGTCCACAGCAAACAAGCATGGGCCCCACTTTGGAAAGCTGAAAGGCCTACTCCTACCTGACCTAGCAATTTATAGCATTGGGTTGCTATGACAGTGAATAATGCAATTACCACACAGCAGGCTGCATGCAATTACCAAATGGTGGCCACCAATTGGTGCAGAGGCCATCACTTGCACATGTGCAGATACCTCTAAAAGCAGGCTGTACTTGCTGTCCACACATGCAATCATTTCATTGCAACCACGGAGAGAGAGAGAGCAAGAGTGAGCAAGCAAGCAAGAAAGAGAGACACAGAGACACACACAGACAGACAGACACCGGCAACAACAACAGCAACAGCCACAGCAACAGGAAAAAAATCAACATAAAAAAAAATATATATATATATATATATATATATATATATATATAAATATATATATATATATAAATGAAAAAAAATTATTACTACACACACGGAACGTAATAATACAAGCCCATACAAAGTAAAGGTATGTAACTGATATGTATTTACTGGCATGTAGTAGATGTTTTTGAAGAGTACTCTACATACTTTGAATCATCCATATGTGGCAGCAGTTGGTATCTATGCACAAATGCCCTGCATAACTACTGTCATGGAGAAATCAGTGTGTAGCTGTGTGCAGTGGGATATGACTGTGATATATGTAGTTCAGCATTAAATGTCAAACATCTGATCTATGTTATCTGTGTTCTGTACAGTAGTGTGTACAATGGCCGTTTGGAGGAGTAGCCCATACAGTTATATAAACAAGGATGTGACAGAGTAACAAATGCATGATAGTCATATTAACATGTAGCTTAGCATTGGTAACAGCTATTCCAGACTAGTATGCTAATCTAGCATTTGCAGCTATATCTACACCCTCTAATATTACTGTGTGCTCACATGTGACACCTGTTCATGTTGCAGCAAGGCCCAACAGGTCAGCCATGAGGTCAATGGACTTACAACAGTGTGGACCTTGTGTGTGTATGGCACACACATACGGAGAGATCTGCCTGTGTCAGATATATTAGCACCTGTACATGTGCATAGAGCAAGGGACATACTGCAACTGTTTGTGAAGGGTGGACATATATATGTCGTTGAAGGTTGTTATGTGCATACTTCTATGTAGGTTGTAGTGTGTGGCAAACAAGACAGCATACAGTGCTGGTATATGACATGTGGTGGTTAAACGCTGTGGGTATGAATTGTCAGGTTTTCAGTGTTGCAGCCAGTGAGGCCTGCTGAAGCTACATGTGCTAAGAACACCTTCAATATATTCCACACAACACTGTGCAATATTAATACATAACAGTATACCTCACAACCTTCACATAATTGATATTCCCACCATGAAAGGTGTACCGTATATGTGCCTATATGTATAGCTATATGTACACCAATGTATGTTTATATTTATGTGTGAATATATATATATATATATATGTATATATATATGTATATATATATATATATATATATATATATATATATATGTATATATATATTATATATATATATATATATATATATGTATATATATATATGTATATATATATATATATATATATATATATATGTTTATATATATATATATATATATATATATATATATATCTATATAAAGAGAGAGAGAGGGGGTCATATTTACTGCGACAGATGCCTGGTGACAAAGCCATGGACTCAAGATCAAAGTTGAAAGAGCATTGGCATCCCTTCTGGCAAAAACTCCGTACCCATGAACCACCACATATGTGGTAGTCTACTTAACACCGAAAGTGTGATAAGAGACCATGGGACACAGGTGGGCAGTAGTCCCCCCTTTGATAATCACAGTGACACACTAGTCATGTAATCTGTCTACCTGCCACACCTCATCACAAAAGGTGTGTCATCCAAGGAAATATAGGTCAGTGTTCCCCTCTACTCATCACTCATAAAGCCCATTATAGAGTATAATGCCCCATGTGGTATGTACCTCACAAGACATCCACAGCAACTGGAAACGACAAAGACATACCTCACAAAGGGTAATACCAGCCTCAAACAGATGCCCTATGCAGACCATCTCACAAACCCACAACTACACTGTGCTGCATACCCCCTACCCAGAGGTGACCTCTGCCTAACATACTAAGCTATGTAAAAACCAGAGCTGTTGTACATGCTGCACGTAAACAGATCACAATCTCTATGAGCTACACGCTCTAGGGACCCAAACCTTTTGACCACAATAAACAGCACATGCTGGAGGGATAGATTCCCATCTCAGAGACATCCCATACTCTGGAACAAACCAACTATCCATAGCAAACAAAGCTCCTAATTAGCAGTCATAAATAATCATGAAGATTGTATGGGAGATAGTGAATACAGCCAGGCAATCACCTCTGTGTCTCTGCTTGACAGGGCCACATGAAATGCAATGACCTGTGTTTCAAAGGCCAGGGTAGCATATGGCTAGGCTTCTATAGGCCCTAGGGCCAATAGCCTGTTGCCTACCTATGAAGTGATACACACCCACATGTACTTGTTGCAATAATTGCTATGTGAGTTTGACTGAATGTGATGGTGAATGTGTTGGTGAATGAGTCAGAGTTTGGTTTATGTGTGATAGCTTAGTGTGAAACTGTTTCTGTCATGGTATTATGTGTCCTAGCTGTGATCCCAGCAAAAGATGTGTATACAATCGCTAGGCTGAAAAAGCAGTATGCCATATGTTCTGACATAGTCCCTTGTTGTCGACTGGGGTGCCCATTGTAGGCTAAAGCAGTACATGCATGCTTATTGAGTGTTACTGCTGGCGAATCCAACACCTGTATGAACTGTAGTACTACCTGAAGCTGTATGCCTAAACAGCACAGTATGGTGTACGTTCACATTTATTGGAACCACTGTTCCGTGTGTTCCCTGTAGTCCTCACAGATTACATACCTCAGACATACGGTCTCGTAACTACTGACACACAGTACTGTAAGGTGCACAGGTAAAGGTCACCTGTGTTATCATACCTATGTGTCTGGTATGTATGTCTGATGTGTGTTTGTATGCCTGTACCATGGCCTCAGTCATATGTGTGTTACAGGATATAACTGCGTATCTAGCAACATGTATAGTGTAGTACAGCAGTATGCCACCTATATTCACGAATGTGCACATATGTTAGGCAGGGGTCTGCCATCAACAACTAGTGTGGTATGCTGGTGATACTGTCACTGGACTTTACAATCATTGCAATGGATTACACTTTTCATGATGCATTAGCATGATATATATACCTCCTGTGTCTAGGTTGTGCATTGTGTCGCATACCGTGTGCCATGTACTGTTGTATAGTATTACATACTGTTGTAAGTTTGTTGCTGTGCAAAACGTGGTTTGATATATAGAATGTGCCAGGCACTGTCAGGCAGTTGTGGGTTGAGTACTGACATGTGGTATTGAAAGTGTGTATCTCCTGACAGCCAATAGATTGCTATATATGGCAGTTAATTTATGTCTATACATTAGAAATATATGTGTGCCTCATGACTTGCTCACATATTATTTCATTGTCTTCCTGGGTTATGTCCCACCATCGTAATCCCGCCTATATGACGGCGGAGGAAGAGGTTATAACATCCAGCCTGGTGCAGCAGTATGCCCTGCTGTTTTCTAGAACCAGCCAGGACCAGCATGAGTGGACTGCACTGTGGCAAGAGCTTGTCCGTCGGGTAAATGACATAGGCATGCATAACCGGACATATGAGCAGGTATGCCCTCGCTGCAGTGATTTAATTAGACATGTCCGGCAGTGTGCATCTGATATCCACAGACAGCAGCTTGCCACAGGTGGGGGGGTAGCCATCCATCCCCCCTCACCAGAGTGGAGGAGCTGCTCCTGAGCCAGGTGGCTCCTGGCCAACAACAACCCCAACAACTAATGTGTGTCATCATGGAGGCCGGAGTCACCCAGCAAGCTGACATGGAGTGTGCAGGTAACATGGCGTAACTGTAGACTACTGTTACCGCTATTGTTAGAGCATGCTTATGTGAGAAGTGTATTGAGTAGTTAGATGATGTGGTGCCTAGTGTTGTGCAATAGTAATAATTAGGAATACAATCTGTAGGCCTGTGTCTGTCAACCGTTGTACTACTTTACGATTGCAAGCACACAGTAGCAATGCCACAGTTGTTGCCACTGACAAAGTGTCTCATATCCTTGTAGGTCCCTCTGGTGTGACAGCAAGGCAGCCGACCCATGCTGGCGAGTGTGTTCTACCTTTAATACTGCTAATTAAATGTGCATGTCATAGGTGAGGTGTAGGCCATGTACACGTAACACACATACACACATATACATAATGCATGCTGTGCATGTTTGCTGTGAGACTATGCACATCCCAGTAACGTGGGTAGCTGCCTAAAACACATACAATACACAGAGCATTCCACACAATTGTGGCAACACTGATGTGGACATTGGATAGGCAGAGTCGATACACATGCACACAACATACACAACATTGTCATACGCAGCATACATTAACATGCTACACATGGCATATTCAGAAGCCCGCTGTAAGGTCACACTACAGTATCCCACACTTCATCCACACAGCACACATAATATACTTGAGGGGTAGATGCCTCACATGTGGCTTTGCGACACTCTTCGACACATTACACATTCATGGTAGGCAATGCCCCCTATTGTGCATCTTACAAACCCATGTAACAACTGGCTGTGAAATGGTGAATGTAGCCATGGTACTGCAGTTCTGGTACAGCATGGTATGTGCTGGTATGGCACACATTAGTAGCCTTGAGTGACCACATGATGCTGCATGATGATGGCTCATGGTAGTACACCCCATCCAGTTACAGTGACCACAGTACTACACATGGCATTACCTGCTATGCACCTCAGTGTTGTGTGTGTGCAAACATAGGCACCTATACACAATATGCATAGCAATCACCATTTGTACAAAGTGACACATATATGTCTTGTAATGCTATTGAGTGTACAGGTCACATGACACACACTGTGTCTGTGTGATGTTTAATGTTGCAGTTGTGTTGTAGCATGCCATGTCATGTCTGGCACTGGCATGTCCACAATATGTCCTACACTCTCCATAACCACTGTACAATGGCCATGTTGAGCAATGGTATTCCATCAGGTAAACATGCACCACTCATCCTGTGTGTATACATATCATGCATGTGCTAATCCTGTGTTCACAATCATCTGCTGAAGACACAGTGCTCTAATCAGAAATGGATATCTATGTGACACACAGATACACATCCAGCCATGGTATGTATACCTGTGAGAGATGGTGCACAGGACATTGCAGAGCTTAGCATACTTGCACAGCACTGTCGTGTCCATGTACACAGTGTGTTCCAGGGTGAGGCCAATCACTGAACAACAACACACATGCATCAAAGACATGTATAGTGTTACTGGCAAGGGCTGTCAACACCTGCACTGCAGCTGTTGGGAAACACACATCCTGCATGCTGACACTTGTGATACAACTGTTTGCCTTGTGATACTGTACCCCACCATCACCCGCTATTGAGCATGTTCTGGATTGCTGGTGGTGTGTGTTTGTTTGTGTGTGTGTGTGTGTGTGTGTGTGTGTGTGTGTGTGTGTGTGTGTGTGTGTTTTAGTGATGAGTGCATTTGTGTGCATGTGTGCATATGTTCATGTGTGCATGTGTGCATGTGTTCATGTGTTCATGTGTGCATGTGTGCATGTGTGGATGTGTGCATGTGTGCATGTGTGCCAACATCATGTACAGGTCGTAAAGTGTGTTTCCTGTCTTCTTTTCACAGGTGCTGACTTTGGGCTGGTTCACTGTAGCAGGGAAACTGATGTCACTGAGCAAAACAGTGATACTGATGATAGGTGTGTTGAGGCACAGGCATGTTTGCCAGGGTCTGTCGTTGGGCCACCAATCGACAGTACACAGCTGTCCACCCCATCCATGCATACAGTCATACTGCCAATACATCCATCACCAATGCCCATAGCTGAGGGACAGTGTACAGTTGGCATTGGCCAGGACAGTGGGGTATCCATGACACATGAATCCCAACACAGCAGCCATACCCAGATGTCTGGAAGGGTACCACATAGGCAGATGTCCAGGGGTTCTCGTAGGAACACTGCTGCTCATCATGCCACTGGAAGACGTGCCACAGGTCTGACAACGTCACGCATGTTCCAGGCTGTCATGGAGGCACAGGCACATATGGAACTGTGCACCAGATAGGGACTAAGGGCACAGAGGGCACATAACACCACCGTCATTGACAGTATCTGTGACCTAGCAGGTGCCATCCGTCATTACACCGAGGTCACTGATAGACGTTGGGGAGAGACATTAGATATCCTCCGCAATGTCATGTCCATGTGTCAGGACAGTGCGGGATGGTTCAGTCGTCGACGTGGACGTATGCCAGCAACATCAGCAGCTGGCAGTCACCGCGGACGTCCCTCAAGCCACAGCCACTCCCGTAGTGCCAGTACCAGCCCCAGCAATGTTGGGAGTGGGCTGTCCATAGAATGTCCTAGCAGACCATGTGCACATGGCTCTGGACAGTCCTAGCAGGGACTAGGGTTACCACCTGTCCCACTTTGCGAGGGACAGTCCCTCTTTGGGCAGTTGAGTCCTGACAAAAAATATTAAAAATGGCAAATGTCCTGAGATTGTAGGACATAATTATGTCCCATATGTTATGTAATAGTTGCATAAAATAATTATTTCTGTATCTAAAATACCTAAATGTTACAAGAAACAGAATAAGCAACTAAACTGCTACAAGAATAAGCTTTTATTTAGGCAAAAAAGTAAAGTTCTATCCTTTGTACTTACCGTGGGTATGTGTCGGCCTATAAAATCTGATGTGTGTTCCGAAAATGTCCCACTTTGGCCATTTGAAAAGGTGGCAACCCTAGCAGGGACCTGTGTCCAGTGTACATCCATCCACCTCTGAGGATAGTACCCAGTCTGGCGTAGTACCTGATAGTGACAGTAGCACCCCTGCCAGGCACAGGTACCGTATCCATAGCCAGAGAGAGTGATCTGTAAAGCCTCGCAGGTACAGCCTGTGGCTGTCCCACAAATACCCATGTATGGCAGCCACATGGTGGAACTGTGTGCATGGAGACAAACACACATACTCCAGACACCTAGGGCTAATACATACCCACACACATTACATCAGCATTCACCCATTCCAGTATTCTTGCCCCTCACACACACACACACACACACACACACACACACACACACACACACACACACACACACACACAAACACACACACATAAATACATGTCGATTGGATGGCTCACTGTAGGCCTCTGGCAAACCAACCACACACCCTGTGCATATGATGAAACCTTTGCCGCCTCCTGTCATCTGTAACATTGATGCAGGAACAGGCTACCATGGTGCTGATGCACAGGGTGTCTTTATAGTAGTATAGCAATGTTAGCATGTTGTCAGCAGTACAGTGTATGATATGCTTGAAGGTGTAGCTGAGCAGGCATGATGTATTAATGCTATGATTGTCATTGTAGTGTTGTTTACACCAGTGTTGGTTCCAATTGTGTATTGTCCAGCCACGTGCCACTTGGCTGATGTGTGCAGTATTGGCAGCATGCGTTAAAGAGTGGACAGTATGTGTGGGATGTGTGTAGCACAGATTTGCAGATGTACAGTTGTGAACATGGTGGAGGTGCACTGTCTGCATGTACGTGCATAGTGGACACATGGCCAGGGTGACACGCTCTGTATTACACAGTAACACTCCATAGTTTCTATTGGTGGCCAGTATGCATTGTACTACACACATTTCGGAACCTGACTACACATGTGTGTAAGACATGGTTTGACACTGTGCTGTGTGTGATACTATTACTATCTGTCATTGTTTTGCATTCTGGTAGTATACATCACTTCCACAGCCTGACCATAACCAATCGTTAGATGTCTTCACAACCGACACACAGATGTAGGACACACAGCAACATTTGGATCCTTCAGGTACTATACTATGCCAGTAACCACTGGTATTCACCTGCACCCATTACTAACACCACTCCTGTTTGGCATGTAGCTCTCTTAGGTACAAGCAATCACAGTAGTCTGTCCACGTCTGGTAATGCATACTGTGGCCTATAATGCATTCTCCAGATGACACACACATCCTCCACAAGAATATCATACAGACAGATGCCTGTTGTCAAACCCATGCAGTAAATCTATAAGCCAAACTAAGCATAGTCATCCACCTTTATGGAACATATTATTCCCACAGTACAACATAGGTAGTAGTCACCAACATGATGAACAGGTACCAATGTGTACATGCAACCAAGTGTTACATCATCTGTCCTTTGTTAATCACATTTCCAAAGGTATTTTGAAATCCCTCGGTGGATCACATAAACAATAAGGGGTCTGCATGCATATCCACAAAGGTTGTTCAACACCTGTTATGAATAGTCATCATTGACAGACTTTGCTGTGTTTGAACAGGTCTGACATATACCTTGGCCATAGACCCTCATACACACATTCCAATAGGAACCGTAATGACTTTGTGTGACACAGATGACCTAGGCCAGGGATCACTGCAGTGGCTGGGCTTGTCACAAGCATAAAGATGTGACCTAAGGTCTGGGAAGCAGCAGCACAGTCTGGCAAGGATGACAGCTGTGTTCTTGGAGAAAGCAGGGTTCCCACACATGCAATCATTGAGGTAACATGTACGTATATGTATTTGCCACACAGCTAGCTCACATGTGCAATGCATACTGATATGTCATACAGTAGTAAAAGCAAAACCCACAACACATTGACCAACAGTGTCACACACATACAGCACACACACTCACCAAGTGCAGGATTCAAACCCCTATCTAACTACTTCATGGTACTAGAGTAGCATGCATTAACACGATGCACTATGCACATTACTAGGAGTTATCCTTTCCACAGGTATATTTGTAGGATGGTGACATCATCAGACTTGACAAAGGTTATTTTACCACCTTTTAGGTGTTTTACTACTCTCCTAAAAGGTTGCTCCTTTCCAGGGAGACCACACACAAACACACAGCTGTCCAGTGCAGGATTCAAACCCCTACCTAACTACTTTATGATACTACAGGAGTACGCATTAACACAACACACTATACACATTACTGGGAGTTATCCTTTCCACAGGTATATTTAAAGGATGGTGACATCATCAGACTATACGAAGTGGGTTACATTAGGTGACATTAGATGGCCTACATTGAAAGAATGTCTAAACACTTTGGCCATGTGATCATCAAAGGTGATTTTACTATCTACCTGTGTCCCCAGGGCCATAATGACTTTCTCCATACATGCTGGATTACCACCTATGTGGTAATTTGTGTGCACTTTGTTTTACCCAAAGGGGATGACTATGCATTATTTGCCATTCAGCTTGAGGGCATTGTTTTGACACCAGGTATCTGTCTCTCTAAGACACTTCAGGAGGATGTCTGTGTCAGCTGTACAGTCAATTATGGACCACAGTTACCATGCATCTGCAAACCTGTTCAGCCATACACCTACCATGCTTGCCTGTACCTCTGAGCAGTATCTACTGAGCAGGTAGGGTCCCAAGACCAAGACCTGTGTGATGCCATTTGTGACTGGCTTAGAGTTGGACATGGCACCCGCAACTATGAACATGTGTGTTTGATCTGTGAGCCACTTGTCCATCCATCCTGTGACATAGCTGATAATGTTCAAGCTGGTACACTTGTCCATGATGACAGAGTGGGGAATGGTGTGGTAAGCCCTTAGTGAGGTCCAGGTGGGCTGTGTGGACTACTTTCACCTCCATCTATGTTCATGGTAACTGTTTTAAATAAGTCAACTAGGTTTGGGAGCCAGGCTCTGCCTTTAACAAGGTGAAGTTGTGTAGAGTCCAGTGTCTGCAGATCTCCAATGTCTCAGTGTATGGGTTCCATGACAATTTGCTCAATAGCTCTGTAGACCCGGCTGAGTAGGCATATTGGGCAATGGTTTCTAGGTTCTGTTTTGGCACACCCTTTGTGGAGCTAGATGACTGTTAGTGTATGCCATTCTTTGGGTACATAGCCTGTAGTATGCCTGAGTCTGGACAGTGAATGTAGGTGAGGGTGTAGTTCCTTATGGGCCTAGTGTAAGACGCAGCATGGGACAACAAACAGTCACATTGATGCTATGTTCTTAGCTTTGGTGATGGCTGTCTTTACCTGCATGTCCATGATGTCTGGGTCTCTGCATCCTTCTGTGATGGGCGCAGGCCCTTTTGGGGGTGATGGGGGGAGTTTACACTGAACTTGTCCCCCTGGATGTGGGCAATGAAAGTTGGTTTGGTGTATGTCATTCCTTTTTTCAGTAGCTGACAGCATATTTGGAAGTTGACACCTACATGTCTGGTATAGCTACCGAAGGCTTTGTGGTTATTCTTACATTCCTTGGCTATTTGTCTTTAGAAACCATCCTTGGATTCTTTTATGAGAGAGAATTTTTCTTCCTGATAATAATCAGTGATGCCTTTCCTTTAGTGAAGTTGGATCTATTATGTGTTCTTTTCCTCCTTCTCTTGTCTAGCTTATTTATGGACAACAAACACCTGCTTGTTGTCCTATTTTTGGAGGAGTGCATTTTGGTTTTATTTGTGAAGTCCCATTCCATCCATCCCTGTAGATGCTCATAGGATGCACTTGTAAATGATTCTGCAGATTGCATACCATTATCCTATAGCAAGAGGTCTTCGGAACGTTCCACTTTGGTCTTGGGAAGTGTGCAGTTTGTTTTTGCAAATGTCTTCACAGTGGTTTCATTGACTGAGTGTGGGGACGGGATGTGGATGTCCAGTGTGATTACTTAATGATCTGATATTACCAGCGAGGGGTTTATCTCTGTTGTGGAACACTGGTACCCCATGTTGGTGATGATCATGACCAGTATGTTGTCACCTCTAGTGGGTGTGCTGACCAGCTATTCCAGGGTGTTCTTAACTCTAGGACACATTGGGCAAAGGATGTTGTATACGAGTAATTCACCCACTCAGTGTTTGGGTAGTTGTAATCTCCTCATATAATGGTGTTTGATAGGACCTTTATATTTGCCATTGTTCTCCAGAATACTGAGTGAGGTTCCTGAGACAAGGTATGTTATCTGTAGCAGGCTACAATCTGATAGGCAGCTTTGCCCAATGTTAGTTGCACTTGCATGGTCTCCAAGGCCTCATGCTGTGCCAGTAACCAGAAGGTGTGGATATCCATAAGGTAAATGACTACACCCCTTTCTTTTGTATTTCACTCGTGGTCTTGGGTCCAAAGGTCAGAGTGATTGTGAGTGTTTTACATGGATCATATCCAACAGCTCTATGTTTGACATAGCTTTGTATGTTAGGCGGTGAACACCTCTGAGTAGGCGATATGCAAGGGAGTACGGATGGAGCATTTTGCGATGGTCTGTGTATGGCATGTATTTCAGGCCACTAATGCTCTTTGAGAGGTATTGCTGCTGGCTTTCCAGTTATTGTAGTTGTCTTGTGAGGGACATAGCAACAGTGGCGTTGTACTCTTTTATAGTTCTAGTGAGTGGTGAGTAGAGGGGAACAATGTCCTCTTCTTTTCTGCATGAGACACATTTTGTGATGAGGTGTGCCACATAAGAGGTTTTCCTGACTACTGTGGGAATGTGCTTATCACAGTTGTATCCACTGTCCACCTGTGACCCAGGGTCTCTTGACACACTTACAGTGTGAAGTATACTACCACCTATGTTGTAGTTCTTGGCTACAGTGTTTATTAACAAAGGTGATGATAATGCACCTTTTGGCATTGAGCTACAGCCCATGGCTTGGACAACAGCCATCTGTCTCAGTGAGGCCCTTTTGTAGGATGTCCACATCTTTAGTGTTTACAATGATGGCTCCTAGTTTGCAGTCCTCTGGAAACTTCAGTAGCCACAGGCCTTCCATGTTAATGTTTACTTCAGGGAAGTAGATACTACACAGCCTGGGAAGTTATCTAGTCCTATGGCTGCTGTGATACTGGCTTTGGAGAGTGTTTTTTACCTGTGCAGCTGTGATGACAGCAACTTTGCAGTCTTCCATTATAGACATGTGCTCTTTCATGGGTGACAGGGTGGTAAAGTTAACACTGATCCTATCTGCCAGGATGTTGGCAATATCAGTTGGCTCTGTACATTTAGTGCCATTGAGCTGTAACTCAGAACAGATCTGAGTGTAACCATGACATGGACCTGTCTGTTGGGCAGAGATCTCCTGAGTAGACAGTATGCAACAGAGTACAGATTGGGTTACATTCAGTCTTGTTGCATGGGGCAACTATTTGAGCCCAGTAATCCTCTTGTTAAGGTACTTCATTGGTCTTTCTACCTGCTGAACGTGCCTAGTCAGATTCATCGCAAGTGTGTTGTGGTACTCTCTGACAGGTCTGATGACTGCTGAGTAGTGGCAACCTCCTTTGATCTACATGCACAGACCTTGGCAGTTTGTGTGAACACATAGCAGGATTTTCAGACCACTTTGTGAATGTGTTTCTGGAAGTAGAGATGACTATACACATTTGTCCATAGATCCCTTATTATCACATCCATATTTAGCCTAAGTGTGTGAGCATGCCCAGTATGACCTTTCAGTATCTTCCTGCCTGACATTTGCTTTGTTTCTTTGTGTGTGAGCATGCCCAGTATGACCTTTCAGTGTGATGCTGAATGAAATCCACTACATTTGTTGGCGTGTGTGACCATGCACAGTATACACATTTATACTATATGTGTATGGTAAATCAAGTTGTATTTTTAAAGCAGGGCTCACCTTTGTGTCATAGATCAACAGGGATCATGCTGTGCTGGCAGGGCTTCCATGAGATACTTTGCATAGACTTATCAACATTTCTACATACAGGGGGACAGCTATTCTTTGTACATTTCTACCCGTGGGCACACCAGATTGTTACTGTGGGTGTACATAGGATGTGGGTTTCACCTGACACTTATACAAATTTGCTGTGCCTGCACTGCTATGTACAGGACACCATTACAGTCTGTACTGTTGCCTATCGTACTGGCTTGAGGTATACTACTGTACTACAGATCTTAGCATCCAATTTCACATATATTAGCTTGCGACTTCATAGCCTACACAACCCATATCACAACACCTGGCCTGATGTTCTCTGTCTGCATAGGCGTGTGGGGAAGGTTACCCATTTGCCTCTTTAGGGGCATGATACAGCATTGCTTTGTGTTTGCATTAGTGTACAATTGTCCTGCTATGTCTGTGCCACTGAAATGCTATCATGGCTTAGTGGTTCAGTACTGTCACAATAGTGCACAATATTCTGGGTTCAAGGCCTGTCACTGCTTTTTATTTTCATGCTGGCAAGACCAGACTGCTTAAGAAACCGTAAAGCAGATATGAACATGTTTAACTGACTTTGCTCAACTTGCCCTGACCTTGCACAACATTGCATGAGCAATTCTGTTTACATATACTAGATATTGGTGAAAGCTGCTTAGCACTGCTTTATATTGCTTAAAACATGGCAATCATGCCTCAGGTGGTGCTGCAGGGCTGTCTATGTCAGATGCACATACTACACTGCCTATACATGTTTGGAAATAGGTAGTGTCAAGTTAGGCATCCCTTTTATTTTATGTGCGAGTCAGAGAGAGGTATCATTTCCAGGATTCCTAGTGAGCCAGTGTATGTGCTATGCATTGCCTCTTTGCCAAGGACAAGGCATACTGGGCATGCCTCCTTCTGCCTACTGGGGCAGGCTCAGGTTGTTCCTGTTCCGAGTCACGCTGTGCCTGCCTTGGCAATGGTGGGGGGCTGTTTGGCCCTGCCCCATGCTGTTCCTGCTGCAGCTGTTTTTGCAGGATAATATTGTGTAGCATGGCACATACCATGACAATTTGAGTACATGTAGTTGGTGAGTACTGCAAGGCTCCACCAGATGTGTCCAGGCACCGGAACCGTGACTTGAGCATACCAAACACACGCTCGATTGCATTTTGTGTTTGTGCATGTACCTCATTATGGAGTTTTTGTTCAGGTGTGTATGCATTTCTGATGGGTGTCATCAGCCACGGCTCCAGTGCGTATCCAGCATCCCCCACTAGGTGACCGTCAGGGATGTCCCCATTGGCAAATGTCTGGTACAGCTGCGACAGATGCCAGATATGGGAATTGTGGTAGCTTCCAGGGCAGCCAGCACACACATTCAGTATTATGCCCTGGGCATCACACACGACCTGGCAGTTGATGGAGTGGAAGCCCTTGCGGTTGATGTAGGCCCTACTCCGCTCACCAGCTGGTGCTTTGATGTGTATGTGCGTGCAGTCAATTGCACCCACTACCTCAGTGTATTCCATTATTTGCTGGAAGAGACGCATATTGCTGGCCAATACCTCACGAGAATTGGGGAAATATACATGATCACCGACATGTGCTGACATGGCATTCAGGAACTGGTGCACTACCCTTGATGCTGATGCCTGTGAAATCCCCATCATATCACCAGTTGGTCTCTGGAAGGTACCTGTTGCTAGTGTTCTTAGGCCAACACATACCTTGGTTTCCACTGAGATGGGTTCCCCTCTGTTGGTTCTGTGTGTGAGGCGTGGCCTGCACAGCTCAACAATTTGCTGCAGGAGCTCTCTGTCCACTCTATAGCGCTCCACTAACTCCAGCTCATGTAGCCCCTGGTAGGTTACCCTGGGTCTGTACACTCTTCTCCATCTCCTCACTGTGGGTTGCACAGCAGCATTTGCAATGGCACCACCTTCAGCATCTTGCACATGTTGCCTTATAACAGCAATGGCAGCCCCTAACATTTTTATGTCTCAGTTTAAGCTTTTTAAGTTTTCACTTCTCTTTGTTGATGGCAGTGTTGCAGTGTTTCTGAGAATAACATGGGGGAATGTTGTTTGCAGAGTTTTAAGTGCTGGGCTGGGCTGGGCTAGTGTACTGCCTGTGTAATTGGCTGATTCTGATTGATTTCACCTGGCAGCTCTGCTAGTTCTCCTTGGTTAACTTCCTACTACTTCTTTTCCTTCCTTTTCCCTTTCTGTTTCCACAGGGGGCAGCGCCATGCAAACAAGTGCAAACACACGCACGCACACAGGCTTACACAAGCTTACACATGCTTAGGCGGGTGCACATTTGTGTATACAAGCTTAGATGGCCTTACACAGGCTTACACAGGCACACACATGCACACACAGGCTTACATGTGTTTACACGCATGCACACGTGTGCACACGCACACACACAGTGTAAGCAGCTTTGCAAGAAACTTTAGTGATAGCCACAGCATACACCTTCGGTTTCTGGGTTTCAGTTTAGACAACTGTAGACACACCTCTTTTAGTCCTGAGTACCTCACAGCAAACACATGCCACTCTGCTCCAATAAGCTTACAGTCTTTTTGATACATACCCCCTCATGATGTCACCCATCTTCTACTCTGTTACTCCCCTTATCCTACTCTTACACTCTAGGGACATGGTTCACATAGCAGGAAAAATATGGATTCACTATCCTTATCCTCATTTGCATAGGATTGCCTACTAATGCTTGGTTACATCTCTCAGACTGAGCTTCTCCCCTTAGCAACCACTACTCAGTAGCCATGTTGTCTTCAGCCTGACATTCACTTGCATGGAAGATGAATATTTTGATTTATAGCCATATTTGTGGCTTTTAAATTTTGATTTTCTGATTTTTAGAGCACTGCACATTTGCGCGGCGCTGCTCTATGCTTAAACATTGGAGATCGAGGAAAAATAAAAAAAATATTTTTTTTTATTTTGCAACAGATAAAAATGCCAATGGCCATATATTTGGCCAATGGCATGCTTCCTCAACTGGATGCATCCTTTATTTGGAGCTGTCATGGCTCCGTTTTGCTATTTGCAGAACGGTACTCAGTTGCCAACTGTGTACATTTCTGCAAATAACACTACTCTTACTCGGGCAGGTTAGTGGCTCCTGGATTGCATATTTACCTCATTTGCATAGCTTTCAGCAGCAAATTACGTAATTTGCATAAACTAGCCCTGTCCATGCAAGAGTCATTTTAGGAGGTCTCTTGCACTCCCCTGCCTGCTGTTCCTGGATTGCTCGCCAGACATGCTGGCTTGCTGGAGTCTTACTCTACTCTTAGACTCCGTGCAAGCCTTCATGAATCTGGCCCAATGTCTTTGACAAGAGAAAAAAGAAGAAGTTGCACCATATTTGAACAAAATAGTAAAAGAAAATAAAAGCGTAATACGAGAAAGGTAAAAGGAGAACATGTTAAAACACAACACAGAAAAAGATATTTAGAAAGAATTAAATACAAAAAAGCAAAAGTGAAAAGTTAAAATTTAAAGTGGAATATGAAATGTTAGAGATAAATAACTGTGAAAGAAATGAATGATGTATTAAAGTAAGTAAATGTGGAATTGGCCACAAGATTGGATGGTGTATAAGGATGTCAGAGATTGGCAAAAGAAGTATTTTGTGAAAGTATTAAATGAATGGCTAGAGAAAGGTGTTGGAGAAAAAGAAATAGATGTTGGAGTCATTATATTTATATGGAAGAAAGGAGGAAAAAGAAGATATGAGGAATTGGAGACCTCTAATATAAATAACATGGATTATAAGATATTTATGAAAATAATAGAGAAAAAAAAATAGAAAATAAAGCAAATAAAGTACTTGAAGACAATATTTGGTAAAAAGGGGAAAGGAAGTCAAGAATTGCTGATGATTGTGAGAGAATTTGTAGATGATATAATAGATAGAAAGGCTGAAGTTAAAATGATGGCAGGTGATCTGAATAAACCATTTGATAGGATACAACATGAAATGTTATAGGATATTTTAAAAGATTATCATATAAGTGATAAAATAATAAACCCCCGGGATTCATGAAGCTCGGCGCAAGGACGGCATTAGCCGTGCGCTGACTGTGTGGCATAGAGATGGCGCAGCAGCACAACATACATATTAATGAAGGTGCACGGCCGTAACGGCCACGTGCATAGGAAACATGTACGAGTGCAGGGGGCATGTCCAAGCGCTGCACGGAGGCGTGATCATGTTGGCTGCATATGTGCAACCTAAAATGCTGACTAGTACAGCCTGCTTTTAATAGTAATCACTCCTGTCAGTGTCCATGGATACTGAAATGTATGCAAAGCATACAAGACATCATTGGGAACACCACAATAAGAAGTAAACACAAAGGCACATAGCTGAATATTGAGTCCACATCCCTTGATATTTAAAACCCTGTGCCCATATTCCATTGTAGTGTCGCTAATTATACCAAGTGGAAGTGAAACGCATCGTGTTAGCGCATCGCCAATTGCCAAGCCTAGCCCAATGATTTGGGTTACCACCTGTCCCACATTGTGAGGGACATTCCCCCTCTAGGCAGGTGTGTCCATACCAAATTCATAATAAATGTGAAATGTCCTGCGATAGTAGGACATAATTATGTCCCATATGTTATGAAATAGCCCCATATAGTACGTATGTCTGTATATAAAATACCTGTATGTTAAAAGAAACAGAATAAGCAAGTAAATTAAACAGAATAAGCAACTACACTGCTACAACAGTAAAAGCTTATATGTAGGCATGAAACTAAAATACTATCCTTTGTAATGACCGTGGGTATGTGTTGGCCTATAAACTCAGATGTGTGCCACGAAAATGTCCCATCCAGGTCATATGAAAAGGTGGCAACCCTACAAATGGTCACAGCATTCGCCCAATATCTGCCCATTCACAGTCCAAGTCATCCTTGCCAGGACGACCCATACATGAACGGGTATTACCCAGGTCTACCTACCATGTCATGAAAGATAAGTATTTGTGAGTACCTATGTGCATGAAGTACAGCATGTGGATGATCTGAAATGTTAGTGTAGACCTCACAACCATATTGGTCCTAGAGATATGTAGTGTACACAGTGTGTTCTGTTGACTGTGCCATGGGCCATCAACTAGAGAAGGAATGAATGTTGATTGTGGAATATGGGGGTGGAGTGTGACGGGTAATGCAATAATTCGCCAAGGGGAGACTGGGTTGGATGCACAACAGGTGAACTGGAGGTCTACGAGGGAGCGGTGGGTGAATCAGTAAGATAACCAAAGAACAAATATACATAGACGCAATACAATCCCACAAACATGTGAACATTAAAATGTGCAATACACATGTACAGAAACGTTATCGGCACATAACCACATAATGGTCTGACCTGAACTGTGCCATCCAACCCCAACACACCTGGATACATAACTGAATACCCATCACCCCCTTCACAGCACACCACCCCCCCTTCCTGAACATCCACCAAAACCAGCCATACTCGGGCTGCTAGATAGGCGCAGCCATATCAGCACATAGTGACCCCTATCCATATCTAGTAGGCAGTTTCACCCAGGGCATTCTCAGGATTGCAAACTATGTATCCCTTGCATGTATAACCCTACCTTACAGCCATAAAGCAAAGATGGTCATCGGTCCCCACAATTTTGGATATCCCTCATGGGATATGTATCTGCTCTAAACATTAGACTTGGTGTCATGACACGATGTCCAGTCCTGTATACATCTGGACACAAGTTGTATGAGCAGTATTTGTCCACAAGACTGCTCAGCCTCCAGCCAGTCCTGCGGAACCTACGACCCGGGATTAAACACCTGACTGTGATTCACGTCTCCCCACGTGCATTATCAGGAATATATACCTTACACATTCGCATAGTAGCAGTCGGATATAGGGTGCTTAAGGCACTGTAAAGCAGACGTAAGTAGGGTTACCACCTGCCCTACCTTGTGAGGGACAGTCCATTTTTGGGTAGTTGTGTCCAGACCAAATATAATGCAATGGCAAATGTCCTGTGATTGTAAAAATGCTCCACTTTGGCCATATGAAAAGGTGGCAACCTGAGAGATAAGCGGGTATGCAATCGTGTATGTGTGACGGTAGGTGGCAGTGATTCAACGGTATGGGAAATGTAAATGAGCATGTAGGTGTATATGCATGTGTATGTACAGACCGATACACACACACACACACACACACACACACACACACACACACATATATATATATAAATATATGTAGATATGAAGAATGAACATGGTCACAATATAGGAAATCCCCGTAATAGTTAGTGCTGTTATATATCAGAATTGCCATAGGTAAGCACAACTCTGCATCCCCAGCCACAGGTAGGATGCTAAAAGTGGAACGAACAATCTCCCCTTGCTATGTCTGACTTTCAACTAGGTAGAGGGCAGTCCCAGTCCCCAGTTGGACAAGCCAAAACCCAGAAGACCATATGAACACCCTGACAATCGAAC